>NW_028261389.1:71986618-72094118 GCF_051295495.1 Thamnophis sirtalis
ACACCTGCAAATACACACACACACACACCATCACCACCACCACAACCACCAACCTCGATCTGCACTCCCTTCCTTTCCCACGCCTGTCTTTTGCCTGAGTGGGGGTCACGCAGCAACACAGACACACAGAGACACACAGAGACACACAGAGACACACACACACAGCTTCTTCCCCCTTCAGAAGGCATCCTGCTGTGGGATGGGAGGGTCTCCCATTCCTTCCATTCTCCCACCATCCAGCCAGAGCTGAAGAAGCTTCTTGGATGAGAAGCAAAATGTCTTCAAATAAAAAACAACGAAGTCCAGTTGTCTCCTGGGGGAAAAAAAAGCACCTTTGGGTTGACTCCGGAGGGTTTGGCTCTAGAATTTGCTCCCAAATGTCCAGGTGGCATTTTCCCTTCTGGGATCCGAGCCCTGTTCCTTCTTAACCTGTCCTTGTTGTCAGTTGCAAAGGCACATCCGACCCATCGCGACCCCATGGACGACGTTCCTCTAGGCCTTCCTGTCCTTCCTATTTGCCAGAGGTGGCAGGCAGAGCCTCTCCATGGGCACGCCAGCCGTCACCAGCTGCTCTTCTGGTTTCCAGCTGGTCTTCGCAGGTGATCACCGGAGATCAGCCTGGAAAACGCCCCCAAAACCAGCCTGAAAATGGCCATCACCAAACAGCCAAAAAACAGGCACATGCGCACCAGGCAGCTGGTTTTGAGGTTTCTGGTGCCCTGGCACACGCATGCACACACATGCACACACATGTTTGGGCACTCAGTGCCGAAAAGGTTCCCCGTCACTGGTATAAGGTCTCCTGCGTGAACAGAGGTTCAACTAGAAGACCTCTAAGGTCTCCAAACTCTTGTTATTCTGTAATTTTCCCTTAATCAGTCCACAAACCCACTTCTTGGTAGAAAACAAAGAAGTCCAGTTCTCTAATTACTACCTCAAATCTCTATCCTAATAAACCTTTACAATCATTGTCTCTGCAATTTGCAGCTTACTTACGAAGCTCATCGAAGGATCAAAGTATTTAACAATGGGTAGTTCAACTATTCATCGAAGGATCAAAGTATTTAACAATGGGTAGTTCAACTACATTGTAGCGCCCTCTGTAATGCATAACAAAGATGTATATTTGCATTGGGTTTTTGGTTGGAAAAAAAACCCTGCACAGAGACAAGAATATGACATCACAACTATCGACGGTCAACTTTCCATTACTAAAGAGTACAAATATGGGAGGAAGCCTACTGTTTCCTTTCTCTGTCTATCGGCTCGTCACAAGAGACCATCCAGACAGAAACCCAATATTTGGGCATACCAGGGGTTGTGACACTAAATACATACCTATTTCCCTGGCTCAGCTGATAAAGGAGGAGAACCTTGTGGCTTAGTGGTTAACACTACAGCCCAGGTTCGAATCCCAGTAAGGGTATGGCTAGCTGATGAGAGCTAAATAGCTTGAAATAGATCTATACTAGTCTCCCTTTATTTATTTATCAGCACAAATACAACACAAATGTAACAAAGGCAACAGTAAAAATATTGGGTTTCTGTCTGGATAGTCTCTTGTGACGAGCCGATAGACAGAGAAAGGAAACAGTAGGCTTCCTCCCATATTTGAGCATACCAGGGGTTGTGACACTACATACATACATACATACATACATACATACATACATACATACATACATACATACATGCTACTCAATTGATTTTTACTCCTCTCCATTTCTATTCCTGTGCCTCCACTTTTACTGGATAGAAGAGTATACTTCCAGCCTAAATATTTTCAGAGTAAACTATAAAACCTTTTCTTTGAGCTGTCGTTCAACAGCAGAGCCGAGAAATTTTGGGCTTGGATGATCTGGAACTGCGCCGCCTGCGGTATGATCTAAGCACAGTACACAAAATTGTCTGTTACGACTCTTACCTGTCAACGACTTGTTCAGCTTCAACCTCAAGCTGGCAAAAAAAAACCCTCAAACCATTCCAAACTCGATTGCAGAAAATGTGACTTCAGCAACAGAGTGGTCAACGCCTGGAATGCTCTACGTGACTCCGTTGTTAGATCCTCAACCCACCGCACCCCTTCAACCTTAAACTGTCTACTGGGGACCTCACCCCATTCCTAAGAGGTCCGTAAAGGGGGCGTGCATAAGCTCTCCAGTGTGCCTACTGTCCCTGTCCTACTGTCCCCATTTATCTGTACTCGTTTCCTTTGTCCATGTCCATGTTTATACTTATGCCTGTTGTCTTGTACATGTTTGACAAACTGAATAAAATAAATAAATACATTTTTTTACTTTGTGCATTTGGATGGGTTTCCAAATATTGTCACTTGGCTAGGTGGCAGAGATGGGATGGAGATGCTCCCCCCCCCCCTGAAAGTCTTCCTAAATTAGGCTGTTGGCCCGGCATTTTGGTTGCAAACATTTCGTCACCATTCAAGGAGACATCATCAGTGCACTCTGCACACTGCCACACTGTTCCATCCGAAAGGTCAAAATCCAGTGATGTAGTCCACCAGTTTCACTGGTTAATGTTTATAGCCCAGATATTGTAGCAGCAAGGTTTTTGAGTTAATTAGTAGCTTTGCTCCAAGAAGAGAGATGTGCCAGAAAAAAATCTTTTATCTCTTCTCTGGATGCGTTACACAGAAGCGAAAACACAATTTCCTTAGTCCTTTAACAGTTTGTGTTTGACATCTAAACTTGGATATAGAATTTAACATCTCTGCTTTCGGAGACAGAAAATCCTGGGGGAGCAAAAGATAGTGTGGGATTATTGCTCAATTCCTCTGAATGCTCCTGTTTGGTTTTGACATTTGCAAATTCACCAAGGCCTTCAGTGGTTGATTCTTGGCTTAAAAAAAAAAAGGCTAGCGCTAACAGTGTTAATATAGGGGTTGTTTTTTTCAAATATTCTGACTACTGTCCATGCAAGAAACAATATTTTCTTACGTAAAGGTAAAGATTCCCCTCGCACATATGTTCTCGTCATTCCTGACTCTAGGGGGCGGTGCTCATCTCCGTTTCAAAGCCCAAGAGCCAGCGCTGTCCGAAGATGTCTCCGTAGTCATGTGGCCGGCATGACTAAATGCCGAAGGTGCACGGAACGCTGTCACCTTCCCACCAAAGATGGTTCCTATTTTTCTACTTTCATTTTTTACGTGCTTTTGAACTGTTAAGTTGGCAGAAGCTGGGACAAGGGATGGGAGCTCACTCTGTGGTGGCGCTAGGGATTCGCGCTTGAAGGAAAACGAAAAAACATGGCACGTGAAGCATTCGCCCTTTTTAAAAATCATCTTCTGACTTCCAGAGAAGTCAGACACACACACACACACACACACACACACACACACACACACACACAGACAGACAGACAGACAGACACACAAGTCCTGAGTATGAAAGGACCATTCATAAACCACAATGTGTTTTCTGGTTGCTGTAGGTATGCATATCCAGGCATACTTCTCTGCGTAGGCCAAAGCAGAGGGGAATTTTCTCTAGAACACAAGAAAGAGAGACAATCCAACAGCTTTGAGTTGCAGCCTGCCCATCTGCAGAATGAACAATGCCCTAGCAGAAATCCAGCGCATAAAGGACTGTCATCCTTCCCATGTCTGATTTAAGCACAAGCATTCAATGAATTTCTCATGACCCGCCCACTTTTCTCTCTCTCTCTCTCCGGCACCTCTGTGATTGCCATAATTGTTGGGCAATCATTCCGTGCAGTTTGCGGTCTATTGCCGCTTTACAGGACCACGAAAGCCACAACCAATTCAGTGCTCAGTTTTACTTTTCAATTCTGCCATAGTATTGAGTTTTATCAATTGTACAGTCAGACGCTTTTCATGCTTCCTTACAGCCAGCATTCAGCTCCTAGGATCTTCAAGAGCTGTGGTGGCGCAGTGGTTAGAATGCGGTATTGCAGGCTAATTCTGCTGACTGCCAGCAGTTCGATTCTCACTGGCTCAAGGCTGACTCAACCTTCCATCCTTCCGAGGTTGTTAAAATGAGGACCCAGATTGTTGGGGGCAATAACCTAACTCTGTAAACCACTCAGAGAAGGCTGTAAAGCATTCTGAAGTAGTATATAAGTCTAAATGTTACTGCCTTTCCTTCCTTCCTTCCTTCCTTCCTTCCTTCCTTCCTTCCTTCCTTCCTTCCTTCCTTCCTTCCTTCCTTCCTTCCTTCCTTCCTTCCTTCCTTCCTTCCTGATTCTCCTTTCTGGTGGCACAGTGGTTAGAATGCAGTATTGCAGGCTGATTCTGCCCACATCCAGGAGTTCGCTTCTCACCAGCTCAAGGTTAACTCAGCCTTCCACTCTTCTGAGGTCAGTTAAAGAAGACCTAAATTGTTGAAGTGCTATTGCTATTGTCCTGAAGTTATCTTTGCAAAGGGTTCAGGTTTCTCCCGGGTGAAAATATTTTAGATGCATCAAGATATTTGACAGTAAAATCATAACACCCCCCCCCCCCAAGACAGGCTGTGACTGTGTGTCCTTGCATTAAAGCAGTGATGTCCTAGCTGAAGTTTTAAAAAGTGGTTTAAAATCATAGGCATCAAATGGGTGCTCTCTCTCACTCTTCCCCCTCCTCTCTCTCTCTCTCTCAAATAAGGTTTAAAATACAACAATTTGACCCCAGTAACATAAAAAAAAACCCAGATTGAAAATGTACTGTACTGAACTTGGTTTCTCGCACCATTCAGAAGACCTTAAGCTTTTATTGTATATATTTAAAATTAATAATGAACTAGTCATTATGAATTCATAATATCCGCTCTAGCTGACAAAAATTGCCTGGCTTTTTGTTAAGGGGAACAGGGGTTTAAAGATATGTTAAGATGACAGAAACTACAGTGGCTCCTGTTGGGGAGAATCACTGTTATAAAAATTGACGGGACTGCCTAGAACAATATGGCTAACCTTTTTTGGATTGCATGCCAAAAGCGGGGGGAGCGCAGGGGGAGGATATGCACGGGCATGCCACACCCATAATGCTATGCGCATGACCCAGCGCACATGCGCGCACCCCTCCACGCATGCATGCGTGACCAGAGCAACATCCCCCCCCAGGCTCCACAGGCTTTCTAGGAGCCTGGGGAGAGTGAAAACAGCACCCCGCAAGAGGCCCTCCGGAGGCTTCAGGAGCCTATGGAGGGCGAAAAACCAGCTCTATGGGCAAACCGGAAGTTCAGGAATGGACTTCCGGTTTGGCCTTAGGGCCGTTTTTTCGCCCTTCAGAACCTTCAGGGAACCTACAAGAAAACTGGAAGTCACTTCCGGTTTGGTCATAGGGCCGTTTTTGTTTTTTTTTTGTCCTCCTGAGCCTCCTGAAGGCTCCGGAGGGCGAAAAACAGCCCTACGAGCAAACAGGAAAAAACGGCCTCAAAAGAAGGCCGAAGTCAGCTAGCCAGGGCGCGCATGCACACTGGAGCTGACAGGGCAATGCCCCGTGTACCCTAACAAATGGCTCGGTGCGCCACCTGTGGCACGTGTGCCATAAGTTTGCCGTCGTGGGCCTAAAATGCTCATTTTCATTTCAGACAACACCTATTTTAACAACCATTGCAGTGTTTAAGCAATGCCAGAAAGATATACCCAGGACTGTGTTTGCATGGCAAGGGGAAAAGCCAAGGGTTAAATATAAAGTCCTCCAAGATTCAACGGAATGAGGAAGATTGGGACTTTGGCCATACCTGACGTCAATGTAGAATCTTTTCAGAAAAAAAAAAAGTCCTGGTTAATACTCTTAAATTAATACAACTCTGGAGATTTATGGAGATTCTTAGTCATTCAGGTGATGGTTGTCCTAAAGGTGCTTTTTTTCCCCCAGGAGGCAACTGGACTTTCTTGTTTTTTTATTTTGAAGACGTTTCACTTCTCATCCAAGAAGTTTCTTTCAGTCTGACTGGATGGGGAGGAAGGGAAGGATTTATACTCCTTGCAGACAGCTGGCCATCTGCATCCTTTCAGAGAGTCGTAGAGGCCACTTGGAGGTTTATCTGTATCCTTAGGGTCACCCACAGGAACGGACACAGATAAACCTCCAAGTGTCCTCTACGACTCTCTAAAACAGGGCTGTCAAACTCGCGCAGATGCATCACGCGCTGGCCACACCCACGCCTGCTTAAGCAAAGGGGGGGGGGAAAGTTGTGATACGTCACGTGATGATGCTGTGATGACGCGAGTTTGATGGTTCCACCACAAAACCGCGCTCGACTAAACCGCGCCCGACTAAACCGCGTCACTGACGTCATCAACAGGGCGACAACAGCGCGGAGACAGAAGCACGCTATAAACCCTAAACCTAAAATTAACCCCTAAACCTAAATCTAACCCCCCTAAACCTAATCCTAAACCTAACCCTTAACCTAACCCTTAACCTAACCCTAAACCTAACCCTAACCCTAACCCTTAGCCTAACCCTAACCCTTAGCCTAACCCTAACCCTAACCCTTAACCTAACCCTAAACCTAACCCTTAACCTAACCCTAACCCTTAACCTAACCCTAACCCTAACCCTAAAGCTAACCCTAAACCTAACCCTTACCTTAAGTTGAATTGGCTTGCTTTCAAAGCGCTATTTAAAGCGCCCTTCTTTCTCCGCGCTGGCTGTTGTCGCCCTGTTGATGACGTCAGCGACGTGGTTTAATCGGGCGCGGTTTAGTCGAGCGTGGTTTTGACGGGTCACGGAGTTTGATACCCCTGCTCTAAAAGGATGCAAATGACCAGCTGTCTGCAAAGAGTATAAAACCTTCCATTCCCCCCACCATTCAGTCAGAGCTGAAGAGGCTTCTTGGATGAGAAGCAAAATGTCTTCAAATAAAAAAAACAAGGAAGTCCAGTTGCCTCCTGAAAAAGCCCCTTTAGGACAACCATCACCTGAATGATGGGTTGACATGGCACTTCTGTGATCCAAGCCCTGTTCCTTCTTAACCTCTCCTTGTTAGTTGCAAAGTCCCATTGCAACCACATGGACCACGTTCCTCCAGGCCCTCCTGTCCTCTACCATCCGCTAGAGTCCATTTAAACTCACGCCGACTGCTTCAGTGACTCCATCCAGCCACCTCCTTCTCTTGTCGTCCCCTTCTTCTTTTGCCCTCAATCGTTCCCAGCATTAGGCTCTTCTCCGGTGAGGTCTTCCATCTCATTAGGTGGCAAAGCATTTGAGTTTCATCTTCAGGATCTGGCTTTCTAAAGAGCAACCTTTCCTAAACACACACAACACACATAATTAGAGGCGAGACTTTGCTTGCAGAATTGACGCCCTAATCTGGTCCTTTTTTTGTTTTTTGACACTCCTCAAGGATATGAAGACTCCGACTCCATGCTGCAATAGGTTGACACTCTCTTGAGTTGCAACCATCCCGACGTCCACTACAGGGCGGGTACGAGGAACATCTTTTGGCTGCCCTCTAGTGGCCGTCTGATGGTTGCATTTCTATAGTGATGTGTTTTAGTGACTAGTTTACACCCCCGGCCCCTTCCTAGAGGGAATGTATATATCTAATAAACAGATTAACAGAGTTACAGGTCATCTAGTCCAACCCCCTGCCCAAGCAGAAGAACCTACATCTGTTTTTACCTAGGATCGAACTCACAACCTCCTGATTATGAGGAGAGAGCTCCACCTCTAAGCCACAGCAACAGGTGTTGTAAACAAACTGGGTAAACAAACTATTGGGGTCTCTCCTCTTTTAGAGCAGCGAGGTGGGATCCCCTTATTCTAGACCAGACTATCAAGTCTTGGAACCCGCGAGCGATGCTTTTCTTCAATCGTTCTATACTAACCTAGATCTATGGCCTTGTATTCGTGAGTCTACAGTCCGTCGCTCTCCTTCCCGGATTCCTTTCGTCGGGAAGCACTCCGCGGCCTCCAACTTTTACGTCATTCGCGGCCCCTTGCTGATGCTTCCTGGGAGCTGTAGTCCGTTGGCGGAAGTGCCCTCCTCTTTCTGGCTGAGGAAGGGGGGGAAGGAACTACACTTCCCGAGATGCTCGGGGCGGCCGCGTCCTGGATACGGGAAGCAGCCGACGGCCTACCATGGATGGAGCGCACGGATCTCCTCGGAGCCCGGATCCAGATTAGTGGGCGGCGGCGACCCTCCCAGCGGCCTGATGGACGAAAGCAAAGTGAGTAGGTTGGGAGGGGCTCCCGGGGGAGGGGGAATTCGGGAGGTTGGCCGCTCTTCTTCCGGGGTACTTTGGACCTGCGATTTCTTCGTGGTCTCCCATCCAAACCGTCGCCAAACACGCCCGGCCTCAGTTTTGACCAGCCCTGGGCCTTCATGCCGGGATTTATGATGTAAAATTTCCGAAATAAATGAAGTAAGGGAAGGGCCAGTTCGGCTGCCTCCTCTTGGTTAGCCCTGGGATTTCTTGGTGGTGCCTTGTCCCAGGACTAAATGGGATTAGCCCCGCCTTGTGAACTGCTAAGGGGCTCTTCTTCCAACCACCCCTTCTCCTTTCCCCGTGAAAGGAGTGGCTTTGTGTGCTAAGAAGATGCATTTTGGCCCTTTTCCTATGACTTTCCTCCTTGGATTACAATTCCCCCCCCCTTGGGAAAAAAATACAACTCCCTACTTTTAAAATGGATAAATATTTCCTCCAGGTATTGTCATAGAATAAGAATTGGAATAGAATTGGAATTAGAATTGGAACGGCAACGGCATAGGATAGGATAAAAATTGGAATTGGAATGGAATGGAATTGGGAATGGGAATAGCAATGGAATAGCAATAGCATAGGAGAGGATAGAATTAGAATTAGAATTGAATGGGAATAGGAATAGCAATAGCAATGGAATAGCAATAGGATAGGATAAGAATTAGAAATAGAAATAGAAGGATTAGGACTAGGATTAGGACTAGGATTAGGACTAGGATTAGGACTAGAATAGAATAGAATAACAGATTTGGAAGGGACCTTGGAGGTCTTCTAGTCCAACCCCCTGCTTAGGCAGGAAACCTTATACCACTTCAGACAAATGGTTGCCCAACATCTTCTTAAAAACGTCTAGGGTGAGTTAGAAGTTAATTGTGCAGCATCCTTGGCCCCAAGTAAAAAGCCCTTTGGGCCCTTCCTTTTTTTCAAGATGCATCTTTGATTTCCTGGTGGCCTCCCATCCAGGGACCAATCATGCTTTGAACAGTTCAGACTTCACACAGAAGTTAACAGAGTCTGCCCCTGCATGTCACTTTGATGGTTGGTTCCAGTCAGCCAGATGTTTAGGCTGGATTTTGCATTTTTTATCCACTTTGCCAGTCCTTCCCAAGTATCCGAGATAGGCCAGATGTTTGATAGTGTTAAGACTATTGTAGGATGGAAGCTGTTCTAAATAAAGCTGCCCTCTGCAATCAACTGATGGCAATTTTGTGGTGTTCCAAGTGATACGCCAGATGTTTTGGATTACACCCAGCATGCCTATTATTTACAGGTAGTCCTCGGCTTCCAACAGTCCTTTTAGTGACCGTTTAAAGTTATAACGGCACTGAAAAAATGACCTTTTTCACACTTAATGACTCCCCCTGCTCACGTGATCTAAATTTGGATGCTTGGCAACTGCCTCATACTTATGACGATTGCAGTGTCCTGGGGTCATGTGAACAGCCCCAAAATCAACGGGGAAGCTGGGTTCACTTAATGACTTAACCACTGCAATGATTCCCTTAAGAACCGTGCCTGAAAAGGTCGTAAAAACGGGGCGAAATTCACTTAACAAATGTCTCACTTAACAATGTAAATGTGAGTCTCTATTGTGGTCGTAAGTCGAGGACTACCTGTATTGGTACTATGGTACCCTTGTTTTCTTTTGCCATTGTCCTCCTACTTCTGTTTGCAGGTCTTGTTTGTTTTGTGACTTTCTCCAATTCTTTCACTTCTACTCTATTGAGGGTGGAACAAGAAGCAATGGGTGGAAACTAATCAAGGAGAGAAGCAACTTAGAACTGAGGAGAAATTTCCTGACAGTTAGAACAATTAATCAGTGGAACAGAAGTTGCCTCCAGAAGTTGTGAATGCTCCAACACTGGAAGTCTTTAAGAAGATGTTGGATAGCCATTTGTCTGGAACGGTATAGGGTTTCCTGCCTAGGCAGGGGGTTGGACTAGAAGACCTCCAAGGTCCCTTCCAACTCTGCTATTGTATTGTATTGTATTGAGTCAAGCTATTCTCCAAAGCACCCGAGGGTAGAACAAGAAGCAATGGGTGGAAACTAATCAAGGAGAGAAGCAACTTAGAACTGAGCAGAAATTTCCTGACAGTGAGAACAATTAATCAGTAGAACAGGATTTGCCTCCAGAAATTGTGAATGCTCCAACACTGGAAGTCTTTAAGAAGATGTTGGATAGCCATTTGTCTGAAACGGTATAGGGTTTCCTGCCTAGGCTGGGGGTTGGACTAGAAGACCTCCAAGGTCCCTTCCAACTCTGCTATTGTATTATTCTGCTTGTCTCCACATCCAGTGTCCACACTTTTTTGCCTTTCTTATTGGCAATTGTTAGGATTTGGGTATTACCTGGCAGGTGCCTCTCCGTCTGAATTCTAAAATCCCCAGAGCAGTTTAGTTTTTATTTTTTAAAATTGTCTGTTACTTTCTCTATTTTATGGCCCCATCAGTTCTTGCTTGCAGGAAAATGGTTTTATTGCAGATCGTCCCATGCATCCTTGTTGCTACTTTGCCATGCCGTTGTTTGCAAACCGTCTGCGCAATCTTCTTGCAGCAACTAACTAGCCCGTCCACTGTTTCTTCTCCTTTGCAAAGAGGGGGAATTTGCTGGCTTTGTATACATTTGTTCGTTAAGGCTTGGCTTTGTGCAGTCAGAATGAGCCCCTCTGTCTCTTTTTTTAAAAAAACTTCTCGGTTCTTAGCCATTGTCAGGTCGTCTTATCTTCCTTGCCTGCTGATTGCTGTCTGTAGTAGTTACGTAATAATTTGCCTTGGAAATATATGTACACTAGCACCGTTGCTCAGGAATTTATTTATAGGGGGAAAATGTTCGGACCAAACGTAATTTCTAATGTTGGATTTTCCCCCCTTACCAGAGGGAGCCCCCTTGGGGAATACTGTGAAGCCATTACCATGGCAACTTCACTGTGCTGTACAGTAGAAGCCATTTTACAGCAGTACAGTAGAAGCCATTTTACAGCATTACAGTAGAAGTCATTCTACAGCAGTACAGTAGAAGCCATTTGAAGGCACAACAGGCTGTATCTTAACAGAACACACCCCCTGAGGGATTTTAGGGGTGTCTTACCCTCACAGTATTTTTCTCCAGAGAGTAAGTCATCTGTGTACCAAGTTTGGTTGAAATCAAGAGAATCCAGCCTGCTACATCCTTCACAACAGATTTTGTTCCCTCCCCCCACTCAGGTAGCCGGTGGCAAAGTGAAGAAACCAGGTAAACGGGGGCGCAAACCCGCTAAAATAGATTTGAAAGCCAAACTCGAGAGGAGCCGGCAGAGCGCAAGGGAATGCAGAGCGCGGAAGAAACTGAGGTACCAATACCTGGAAGAGCTGGTTTCAAGCCGGGAAAGAGCCATCTGTGCTCTTAGAGAAGAACTAGACATGGTAATTCTCTCTTTTCTGTTTTCCTTTTTGCCTTTCCCCCAAGTTCTTTAAAAAAAAAAATGTTCCTGAGTTTTCTGACTGTGATGCAATTGGTCGCCAGGGAGATTCATTCCTAGCTGATTGTTGGGGTAGCTGACGTTCCCCATTATTCCTGCAGGGTTTTCCCGCATAGTTTGGCTCCCTGCTTACCCACAATCCACCACCCCCAGTTGATTGAGCCGTGGTGGCCCCAGTGGTCAGAGTGCAGTACTGCAGGCTTCTTCTGCTGCCTGCTGGCTGCAGGGACGCGGTGGCTCAGTAGCTAAGACGCTGAGCTTGTTGATCAGAACGGTCGGCGGTTCTCATCCTGGTCACCGCGTAACGGAGCAAGCTCCCATTATTTGTCCCAGCTTCTGCCAACCTAGCAGTTCCAAACCACGTAAAAAAATGCAAGAAGGAAAATAGGAACCAGCATTCTGTGCTCCTTCGGCGTTTAGTCATGCCAGCCACCTGACCACAGAGACGTCTTCGGACTGCGCTGGCTCTTCGGCTTTGAAACGGAGATGAGCACCGCCCCCTAGAGTCGGGAATGACTAGCACATATGTGCGAGGGGAATCTTTACTGCAGGCTTCTTCTGCTGACTGCTGGCTACAGGGACGCGGATGGCTCAGTAGCTAAGACGCTGAGCTTGTTAATCAGAACGGTCGGCAGTTCGGCGGTTTGAATCCCGAGCGCCGCGTAACGGAGCGAGCTCCCATTATTTGTCCCAGTTTCTGCCAACCTCCTTCCTTCTCTTCCCTTGACTTTTCTGTCCTCTCTTCTGCCCCGCTCCACTCTATTCCACTTCCATCTCTCCCTTCATCCCTTCCCTTCCCTTCCATCTTTCTCCTCTCCTTATTATATATACATTTCCGTTTCCCAGCGAGGTACAATGTATTTTCCCGTGACCCGTCAAAACCGCGCTCGACTAAGTCGCGCCTGATTAAACCGCGTCGCTGACGTCATCAACAGGGCGACAACAGCCAGCGCGGAGAAAGAAGGGTGTTTTAAATAGCGCTTTGAAAGCAAGCCGATTCAACTTAAGGTAAGGGTTAGGTTTAGGGTTAGGTTTAGGTTTAGGGTTAGGGTTAGGTTAAGGATTAGGGTTAGGTTTAGGGTTAGGTTAAGGGTTAGGGTTAGGTTTAGGGTTAGGTTAAGGGTTAGGATTAGGTTTAGGGTTAGGTTAAGGGTTAGGTTTAGGGTTAGGTTAAGGGTTAGGTTTAGGATTAGGTTTAGGGGGGTTAGGTTTAGTTTTAGGGGTTAATTTTAGGTTTAGGGTTTACAGCGTGCTTCTGTCTCTGTGCTGTTGTCGCCCTGTTGATGACGTCAGTGACGCGGTTTAGTCGGACGCGGTTTAGTCGAGCGCGGTTTTGTGGTGGAACCGTATTTTCCAGGTACTGTCTCTTTCAAATATAATCATACATTTTCTTGGAATTGCATTTAAAGCAAACAGACTTAATATCATCTTTTTCTTTTCTTTTTTTACATACATAGTATTGCAAATGTCAATAAACATCGGGAACCGTCCACGTTCTAAAACCTTGGGATACGATTTAACGCCTTTTGCGTGGCCTCTTTCTCTTTCAGTACAAGCAGTGGTGCATGGCAATGGACCAAGGGAAAATCCCCTCTGAAATTAAGGCCCTCCTGAGCGGAGAGGAGCAAAGCAAGCCTCAGCAGACCGTAGGCAAGATGGCCAGAGCCGTAAAGAGCGAAACCAACAGCCACAGTTCCCGTAAGCTCCACTTCACGCAATTCTTCACTTCGTCACAGACGGGGGCAGAGGCAGGCGGGGGTGGGGGGTGGGGTGCCAGAAAAAAGAAGAAAGAAAAAAGCCTGCCACGATTTGGTTCCCAGGCTGTCCTGTGGCTGCCATCCATTCGTGGTCAAAGGGGAAAGGCCCTTCCGCTGGGAGGGGCTTGCTGATGGGAGCTGGTTGTTACAGCTCCAGAATCCTGGTTGCGTTATCTGTCGGATGAGCAATCCATCAGCCATCTGTATTTTAGTATTTTAGTATTTTATTAGTATTTATAGGTCGCCCTTTTCCCTGAGGGGACTCAGGGCGGCTTACATAAAATGGGGAAGGGAGGGTACAGACAATAGACACAAAACAGTACATAAAAGTAAAAATAGTAAGCAACATTCATTCATCATTCGGGTGGGGACAGATTATCTTTATCCCCAGGCCTGACGGGCTAGCCAGGTCTTAAGGGCTGTGCGGAAGGTCTGGACGGTGGTGAGGGTACGAATCTCCACGGGGAGATCGTTCCAGAGGGTCGGAGCTACTACTGAAAAGGCTCTCCTCCGTGTGGTTGCCAGTCGACACTGACTGGCGGATGGAACTCGGAGGAGGCCTAATCTATGCGATCTAATTGGTCGCAGGGAGGTAATTTGTGACTGCAAATCCTCCCTTGAAAGACTTTGCTAGATGGGAATGAACAGAATTCACAGTCAATTAATAAAAGGGTTTTTTGTCGGGACCTGGAGTTTGCTTCATGCTCTTGGGAAGCCTCGCTCAGAACATCCAGGCGCAGGGCAAGACGTCCTTGACTCTCTGAGAAAGGAATGTTATTTAGACTATGTGTCTCCCATACTCCATATAATCCCCCCTGCCATTTTCCCACTGCATTAAACGTGGCACGCCAGAAGGCCCAATGCAAAAGATGGCCTCCAGGCCTGATAGCTGAGCAAAAGCCAACATGCCATCCCGTTTGTGCTGGCCTCCTTCCCTTCCATTTAACTTCCACCGCATGCACCGATTCTCCGGAAGGATTGCGCCCAGTACATATTTTAGTTGGTTGTAAATAAAAAAACAAACCCGGTTGCAGAATCGGCGACTGAGCACATAAAACTCTAATGTAAAATATGTTTCTTTTCTCTTCCAGGGTGAAGGTCAATCCATATTTTATTTTAAAAAAACAAACAAACCAAGATGATTTTTATTTTTATTTTTAAAAAGGAGTAACCTACGGGCTTGGAGTGAAGTTGCCCATCCTTCTGCAATGTCAACCATTCCGCTGTAAATGCAGTGGGAGTTTCAGCTGACTTTCAAAACCAGTCCAGAAGCAAGAGGGCAGAAAGTGAAATCTTTTTGATCCGTTTGATTTAATTAACAACAACAACAGCATCCGTGTGTCTGCAGGAATATCTGCTGGAAAGCAGAGAAGGGAAAAAGGCCCAAGATTGCATCAATCCCAAATCTATTCCAATGCTCTGGGGTTGATTTTGTGGGTAGAAGTGGCTGAGTAAAAAGGGGGGAAAAACCTTTTTTTCCCCGTGGGATTGGGCCACCAAACTCTCCTTCATTGTGTTAAGGCCTCTAATTATGCTTTTGATTTTGTTTTCATTGTTAACTGTATTTTAGTGTTTATTTAAGGAAAATACAGATAGAGAAGTAGAGTTTATTATTCACTTGATAGCCCATTTTGCATTGGACGTAGATATGTATGTATATATATCTGAGGTTTTTTTCCCCCAAACTGGGCCATTTTAAGCCGCTTGGACTTCAACTCCCAGAATTCCCCAATCAGAATGGCCATCGATGAGAATTCTGTCCCCAGACCTTAAGCAGTCAAGTTTGAAAAATACCAGTATGGAACATGTTGATAATACCTTGTTGTACATGGCCAGTATGTCGCCTCCTCCTTTTCCTTCTGACGTTTCTGAGCTAGTGGAGTTTAGGCTGCAACTTGTGAATGGTGACATCCTTGACCCCCCCCATGTCATCTCAGTCGTAAGATTAGGTACCTAAGCGAGGGCACCCTGCCTGCAGAAAGGGGTGGAAGATATTGGTTTGGGTTGTTAGGATGGGTGAGGTTGCAACCGTGGGACTCTTGGGCCAAGCAACCCCCTCTTCAGTTGCAGCTGCATGCACAGATCATCGTGTCCGTGGTGTGTCGTGTGGCGGGTGCCTGTTGTGATGCTGCTGTCGCTGTCTTAGCACACAACCATCCTTTTGTGGATTGAGTTGACCATTGGAATTAAATTCAATGCTAAATTCAAGTCTTCATCTAGGCGAATTAGTCATTTGAGCAGCGGCGAAATAAGTCTTCAGCGGCAAAAAGTATCGAGGGTGAACTTTATATTTTCTAAACGTGCACAATTGCGTCTTCGCTTAGACTGCTTATTAATAGGAGTTGATGAGTCAAAATCATTGTAGTCTTGGTGGTGTTTTTTCAATCCCACCCCCGCTCAATGGAGTCTTGGAGAGGTTTGGTAAGGAAGATACCCCGCCTAGCTAGCTAGAGCAGAGTTTGGCAACCTTAAACACTCAAAGAGCCACAAAGGTCCTAACCGGAAGCTCCCCGTTCAATTCTGGAGCCGACAGGAAGTCCGGTTCCCCCACCATAGAGTCTCCTCCTAGTGCAGCATCCTTTTTCCTCTATCTGTCCTAACCAAAAGCCCTATCAATTGTGGAGCCAACCGGCAACAGGGAGCCGCAGCAGAGGGAGGAAAGAGCCACATGCGGCTCCAGAGCCACGGGTTGCTGATCCCTGGGTTAGAGAAAGAGGGGGGCAGAAGCAGCTTGCCCATTTCCTTCTCCTTTCCCTTCTCTCTCTTGGTTGCAAACCATATTGTCTGCTTTCGATATAAAAAAGAAGGGCATGAGAATTTGTGGAGAAAGGCTAGCAAACGAATGTAGCATCCAGGATGTTTTATATTCTCTGTTCCATGGGATTGGTGCATCTGAAGTATTGAGTGTTGGGAAGGGAATAATATTGGCAACTTGCAACCTAACGCTGTGCGTGTTTTTGCTGCAGGGGACAGAAATAGTTAAATTATCGTGAGACCAAAGTCTGCCCTTTTGTATTAAAACGGATATGACAACGCTTTCGCTGTCCTTTATTAAAAGGGTTACTGGCAGAGGGTTGGAAGTAGGACTCGACCCGTCATGTCAGAAACGCCCAAACCCAGCAGCGCAGAAAAAAAAAACCAACAGCGAATGTACTTTGTTTATATGTATTAAAACAAAACTGTTTTAATGAAAGCTTCCTTTTCTGTATGGAAGATTGTGGTGTTTTTTTTTCCAGTCATCTGATGGCACGTGGGTAAAATGTGCAACCTTCTTCACACTATGGCGCCAAGCTGCTATCCAGCTGCTAAAAGGAATAAACAATAAATTGCAGTATTTGTAAAACCTCAAAGAAGTGGTGAATTCTTCCTTTGCGAATCTCTTTTGGAATCCGAGGCTTTTGGGAATGCTGGCCTTCACTTTTCAAAGTTGGGGCTTTAATCCCCAATCTCGATGTTTCTTAGCCTTTTAGAGACTTTTAAGTTATGGGGACTTCAACTCCCAGAAAACCCTAGCCAGCATTTTGCTGGCTGGGGTTTTCTGGGACTTGAAGTCCAGACACCTTAAAATTGCTGAGGTTGAATAAACTCTGCTCCTAGCATTTCCAGGAGGTCTGGGAGAGATTTCTGTCTTTTGCTGCTCTTTGGAGCATTTGGGTAGGCATGTGAGCAAGGTGGATAAAAATCTATCTATCTATCTATCTATCTATCTATCTATCTATCTATCTATCTATCTATCTATCTATCTATCTATCTATCATCTATCATCTCTTTATCATCTATCATCTATCATCTCTATCTAGCTATATTTATCATCTATAATTGTCTATCATCTCTATCATCTATCATCTCTATATCATCTATCTATAATTATCTATCATCTATCTATCATCTATCATCTCTATCTAGCTATATCATCTATAATGATCTATCATCTCTATCATCTATCATCTCTATCGATCTCTATCTATAATTTATCTATCTATCTATCTATCTATATCTATCTATCTATCTATCTATCTATCTATCTATCTATCTATCTATCATCTATATATCATCTATCTATAATTTTATCTATCTATCTATCTATCTATCTATCTATCTATCTATCTATCTATCTATCTATCTATCTATCTATATCCTATCTGTCTGTCTATCTATCTAGTATTTTTCGGAGAATAAGACGCATCAGAGTATAAGGCGCACCAAGATTTTGAAGAGGCAAATTAAAAAAAAAAGTTTTTGCACTCTGCGGACCTAAAAACGGTCCATTTTTTTGCTCATTTTTGCCCTCCCCAGTCCCCAGGAGTACCCTGGAAGCCTCCTAAAGGCTATGCACGGCCATTTTTGCAAAGGGGCAGGGTTTCGGGAAGCCAAAAACGCTGTATTCGGTGTATAAGATGCACCCAGATTTTCACCCTCTTTTTTAAAGGAAAAAGGTGTGTCTTATACTCCGAAAAATACGGTATCTATGTCTGTCTGTCTGTCTGTCTGTCTGTCTATCTATCTATCTATCTATCTATCTATCTTCTATCTAAAATCAGATTTTTTAAATTTTAAATTGGATTTATTTTTATTTTTCTCAAATGTATTTTTGGAGTAAAAATCTAAAGTTAGTTTTCTATTTAAGATACCTTAGTAATTTAGTTTATTCAGCATGAGACGGAGCTTCGTGATGTAGCATGAGAGGCTGTATAATCTGCAACATTGGGACTGTCGGTGAGTCAACAGCAGGTCCGAGGGGGAGCAGAATGACACCTGCTCTTTAAAAATTACGATTTAAATCGAGTTGATTTCAACCAAGCCTTTTTATTACTGATTTAAATCGGGATTTAAATCGACGTGATTTAAATCAAATCCACCCTGCAGGTGGAGCTGTGGAGCTATGGAGATTCTCAAGTCAATCAGGTCACAGTTGTCCCCAAGGTGCTGTTTTCAAGAGGCAACTGGACTTTCTGGTTTTTCTTTGAAGACGTTTCGCTCCTCATCCAGAGAAGCTTCTTCAGCTCTGATTGGAAGTCCAGTTGCCTCTTGAAAAAAAGGCACCTTTGGGACACAAGAGGAGAAGATTGACTCATTTTTAACCTAAGCTGGCCTACAGCACCAAGAACCTATAGCAGCCTAGAACTTCACAAATATTTGTGTTACACACGGAAGGTCTGTGATTCACACCCTGCAGCCTCTTATGGTAATGGGAGACTGACTCCTGGACACTTCAGAAGCTGGATCTGGGGCCTGTGTAAAGGACATGAAAAAGCTGCTTAATTGCCTTGACTCCCCTTTAAAAATCTCGGGAATTTGGCAAAAATACTGACTTCTCTTGGCCAAGCATGTTTCATCAAGTTACGTTACGCTTGCAATAATACGGCTGTTTACTGATTTCAAATGGTATTTGGGGTTGGTTCAGATTTGGGTTGCGGAGGAGAATGAGGAGGCCTGAAAATAAATCCAAAGTAAATTTGAGTTTTTCATTCCTCAGTCTGATCCTGAATTTAAGCTTCCAATTGGAGCACAGCCCAAATTGGTGCATATTGCCGAAGGTACATGATATTGTCTTCCGTGGATTATCTATAGACTGGATGAGCGATATCCGTATCGCGATGTGGCAGCACAAAATGACACGAGTAATTGGCTGCGCATTTCGTGATTCATTTCCTCTACGACACAACTGATGAGTGTGGTGTTTGTGCCACAAACCTGCTTCTTGACGTCATGGTCAACCTTCTTGGTCAATCAGCCGCAAGAGTTCTCCAAAAATGCTCACAGAAGTGTCTAAATGCACAAGATACAGTGGTGAAAAAATTTGCACACATGGGACTGTGAAGTCCCAGGACATGGTTTCCACTTTCACTTCTAAAGGCAAAGGTTCCCCTTGCACATATGTGCTAGTCGTTCCCGACTCTAGGGGGCGATGCTCATCTCCATTTCAAAGCCGAAGAGCCAGCGCTGTCCGAAGATGTCTTCGTGGTCATGTGGCTGGCATGACTCAACGTCGAAGGCGCATGGAGCGCTGTTACCTTCCCACCAAAGGTGGTTCCTATTTTTCTACTTGCATTTTTTACGTGCTTTCGAACTACTAGGTTGGCAGAAGCTGGGACATGTAATGGGAGCTCACTCTGTTATGCAGCGCTAGGGATTTGAACCCCTGAACTGCTGACCTTTCTGATCGACAAGCTCAGCGTCTTAGCCATTGAGCCACTTTTGCTTTCTATTTTCTCCTGTAGAACGTTATCACCCAGCCCTCTCCCAGAAAAATGAAATATCCTAGGAAATATTGAAAAGGCAGAATATTTCCCTGGATTTGAAAAGGAAGAAACATGTTTTAAAAGACAGAATAGTTGCCTGTAGCTTCCTGCCCATCCCCTCTGTCAATGAGCCATTAAGATGCCCAAGCCAGTCCCTTTACATAATAAAGAGTTCTCCCCTTCAGCTCCAGGGTGATGGGATTAAGGAATGATTAGCCTTTACCCACTCATCACATGGCATCTGAGAACTCAGCCAAATCAGGATTCAAAACACAGCCTAGAGAGTTGCCCCTGCATGGCCCCATGGGAGTCTGACAACCAATCAGAATACATTTCTTACACAGGAACAGGAAACAGAGAGGTGGGACTGAACAGATTATAAAAAGCCCAGCAAGCCCCCCCCCTCGACCCGTCTCTTCTTCTCCACCCAACATTGAAGCACGTGATCACCTTTTCTGTTCAAGACTCAAGCCATGTGGTCCTGTCCACCATTAAACCATCTTTCCAAGCAGCCTCCATGTCTCCAGTGCCTTTCCCCCCACTTGGAGCCGAACCCAGAAGGACATTTCTCCCAACACTCCATAATTTGCACAATGGTAATGAGTATCTTGACTCTATTTGATTAATGAAAATGTACCAGAATCCATAGATGAATCGCTGTTGTTCTTGTTGATTAGTTAATATGGGCCAGATTGAGTCCTGGATCAGGATGAGATTGAGACTTTTCACCTGTGAGCACACCTGTACATATAAAATGTTTGCAAGTCTGAGAAGCCACTACGGTGGTCCTTGTTTCAGTTAGGAGGACAACTGTTAATCCATCTATTATCAACAAATATAGTTACAGGGAAAAGCAGAAACCATCAACTACTGTTTTTTGCCACTATTGTTTAATTCTGTACGTGCCATGGCCACGTGGATCCCAGTTTAGAGGAGGATTTTGCAGTATCCTTCCCCTGGAGTGCGGAGGGAATGGAGATTTTTGCAGTATCCTTCCCCTGGAGTGCGGAGGGAATGGAGATTTGACAGTATCCTTCCCCTGGAGTGGGGAGGGAATGGAGATTTTTGCAATACCCATCCCCTGGAGTGCGGAGGGAATAGAGATTTTACAGTATCCTTCCCCTGGAGTGGGGAGGGAATGGAGATTTTACAGTATCCTTCCCTTGGAGTGGGGAGGGAATAGAGATTTTACAGTATCCTTCCCCTGGAGTGGGGAGGGAATAGAGATTTTACAGTATCCTTCCCCTGGAGTGGGGAGGGAATGGAGATTTTTGCAGTATCCTTCCCCTGGAGTGCGGAGGGAATGGAGATTTAACAGTATCCTTCCCCTGGAGTGGGGAGGGAATAGAGATTTTACAGTATCCTTCCCCTGGAGTGGGGAGGGAATGGAGATTTTTGCAGTATCCTTCCCCTGGAGTGGGGAGGGAATAGAGATTTTACAGTATCCTTCCCCTGGAGTGGGGAGGGAATGGAGATTTTACAGTATCCTTCCCTTGGAGTGGGGAGGGAATAGAGATTTTACAGTATCCTTCCCCTGGAGTGGGGAGGGAATAGAGATTTTACAGTATCCTTCCCCTGGAGTGGGGAGGGAATGGAGATTTTTGCAGTATCCTTCCCCTGGAGTGCGGAGGGAATGGAGATTTAACAGTATCCTTCCCCTGGAGTGCAGAGGGAATGGAGCAGAGGTGGGTTCCTACCAGTTCGCACCTATTCGGTAGAACCGGTTCATCAAATCTACCGAACTGGTTAGAAGAGGTTCCACCAGTAGACCTGGAAAGCAGGCCACACCTACAGAAGAGGTTCCAAAATTTTTTGAAACCCACCACTAGAATGGAGATTTTACAGTATCCTTCCCCTGGAGTGCGGAGGGAATGGAGATTTTACAGTATCCTTCCCCTGCCACGGCCATCACGCCACACCACACCCTCCAAGCCACTCACCAATTCATGCCACGCCCATCAAGCCACGCCCACAGAGCCAGTAGTCAAAATTTTTGAATCCCACCACTGGTTCAAATGCAGAGAGCAGGAATGTATTGCCGGTGCCGACTGAAATGGTTATTCTAAAGAAGTCTATAGCTTTAAAACAATCTGCCGTCGGATCAAATAAACAGACTCAATAAAACAAAACATTTTATTTTCCCTGCTCAAGTGTATGGAATTCCTTCATGGAGACGGACATCTGTTCCAAGGAAGAGCCTTTGAAAAAGCCGGCATTAATTATACAAATGTGTTTGGTGGGTTTGAATTAATAGGCCAGGCGAGTTTTTTCTCTTTTGCTTCTCTGTTGAAAGAATCGTATATGGTGTCTTTGGAAATGGTTTTTGGCGCAATGGGGAACTCTGAGATCCCCACGTAATTTTTCTTGGCCATCTTGGAGCTGGTTGTGATGGTGTAGGCATTGCTCCGGTAACATTTCATGGAGGACATACAGAAAGTCTCTCTTATCCCCCTCCTGAAGTTGGCATTATATGCCGAATACAACGCAGGTTTCAGGGCCGAGGAACTAAACGATATCCAAGTCACCGTCAGAAAGACCAAGGAGCATCTCCTACGATCGGTCTCGGGTGGGTGCCACAGTTGGACCACGTAAAACGGGAGCCACGAGAGGAGGAAGAGAGCATTAAGCGTCAGGAACATTTTGATGGCTTTC
The DNA here is from genome assembly GCF_051295495.1 of Thamnophis sirtalis. Lineage (NCBI taxonomy): Eukaryota > Metazoa > Chordata > Lepidosauria > Squamata > Natricidae > Thamnophis > Thamnophis sirtalis. The sequence goes on from NW_028261389.1 coordinate 72,008,898, forward strand.
ACCTTTGTCCTAGGGACCACGTTCATCGTCCTCCGGACTGCTCTGCCCTCGCTCCCGATTTTCCAAATGTGCTTGATGACTTTTTGGTAAAAGAAAACGATGAGAACCGATGGAATCAGGAAAGCTACGAGGACCTGGATGATGCTGTAAACGGCGCCATCCCAAGAATAAGGAGGGAAAAATCGGCAGTGATGGTCTTTGTCCGAGCCTCCAAAAATAAAAACCGGAGACATCAAGGCCGCGCTGAAAATCCAAGACGCCGCAATCATTTTTTTGGCTTTTTCCCTCGTCACCTTGAAACTTAGCGGGTAGACAATCGTGTAGAACCTGTCAATGCAGATGGAAAGCAAGACGTAAATCTGAACCCCGGGGGTGAGATACTGAAAATACCTCATTGTCTTGCACATCATACTCCCCAAGGTCCATCCGTCGGACGCTAACTGGAACAGGACGAGCGGTGTGCACCCGACACTAATCAGCAAGTCTGCACAGGCCATGGAGACCACGAAATAATTGGTGGTCGATTGAGTCCTTCTGCTCCTGTAGATGACGAGGCAAACCAGGGAGTTCCCGAAGACGGAGAATAGCCACAGGACCCCCCAAAACAAGCTGGCAAGGATGATTTCTCCAGGCATCAAATCATACTGTGAGGATGTGCCGTTTTTCTCCAACCCAGGCTCCGTGGACAAGGGGGTGGCCTCGTGGCTTCCCAAGGGGCTGGAGGTTTCTGCCTGAGGGTGGTTGTGCTGCAGGAGGCCTGAGGTTGGGTTGAGGAGAGGCGTGGTGTGGTGGTCCATGTCTTGGGAGAGCAGCATAGTCAGCCTTTCCCTCGGAGGACTGTATGGGGAGAAAGATCCATCAGTTGTTTGAGGAGCAAAGGAATAGTAACAAGTTTTGTTTTGTTTATTGGTTTTGTATGCCGCCCACTCCCGAAGGACTCTGGGCGGCTCACAATGAAATGGGGGAGGGGATAAATAAGACAATACAAACAATATTAAAAATGCACAACAGTCACAAATGAGGCGGGGCTGGATACTTCAACAGCCCCCAGCCTGCTGGAACAGCCAGGACTTGGTAGCTTTATGGAAGGCCAGGAGGGTAGTAAGGGTCCAGATCTCCACGGGGAGCTCGTTCCAGAGGGCTGGAGCAGCAAGAGAGAAGGCTCTCCCCCGGGGGGTCGCCAGCTGGCATTGGCTGGCAGATGGAACCCGGAGAAGGCCAAGCGATCGAATTGGTCTTTGGGAGGTAATTGGCAGGAGGCGGTCTCTCAGGTACCCAGGTCCGATGCCATGCAGGGCTTTATAAATAATAACTAGCACCTTGAAGCGAGTCTGGAGACCAATGGGCAGCCAGTGCAGCTCGCGGAGGATAGGCGTAACGTGGGTGTACCTAGGTGCACCCACAGTCGCTCGCGCGGCTGCATTCTGGACTAGCTGAAGTCTTCGAACACTTTTCAAGGGCAGCCCCATGTAGAGCGCGTTACATTAATCCAGTAAGCATCACTTTGTCTTCGTAACAGAATAAGAGTGGGGAAGGGACCTTGGAGGTCTTCTAGTCCAAACCCCGGCACAAGCAGGAGACCCTGCACAAGTGACGGCAGACCTTTTCGGCACCGAGTGGCAAAACTGGAGTGCGTGCACATGCTGGAACCGCGAAACCCAAAGACCAGCGGGCTGGTACACAGGTGCATGCCTGCCAGCTGGTCTTTGGATTTACGGTGCGCGCAGGTCAGCTAGTCTTCTGCTTTCCAGTGCACACATGCGTGCCAACCAACTGGTCTTCCGGTTTCCGGTGCATGCATGTGAGCCGGCCAGCTAATCTTTGGATTTCCAGCATTCCGGCAGGTGCAAAGACCAGCTGGCTGGCCCACGCATCCCGGAAGAGTAGTGGTGATGGCCCATGTGCCCACAGAAAGGGCTCTGCATGCCACTTCTGGCATACATGCCATAAGTTCGCCATCATGGCCCTATTCCACCCCAGACAAATAGCTTTCTGAACCCTCCTTAACCATCTCCAGTGATGGAGCACCCAATGGTAGGAATATAATCTAACGGTTGGGTTGGCAATACATAAATCATGTAACAATGCTATACTTGTTTCTTTAAATCATACTGTAAAATGTGATTGGTTGCTGTTTCCTCAATCGGCCATAAGAGGGAGCCAGAAGGAATGTTAGCTCTCTGTTTGTGAGATGCTGGGCTGAACTGATCTCCAACAAACAGTCCGGTACTTAAAGTTTGCTAGCAGTTGCAAAACTTACAGTGGCTCATGGCACTTTCTAACAGCCAGCTTCCAAAACACTCAGATCAGATCAGCCCAGCATCTAACAAAACAAAGAACTAACAGTCGTTCTGGCTCCCTCTTATGGCCGATTGAGGAAAACAGCAACCAATCACATTTTACAGTATGATTTAAAGAAACAGGTACAACATTGTTACATGATTTATATATTACCAACCCAACCGTTAGAATTATATTCCTAACACCCACAACTTTTAAAGGCAAACTGTTCCATTAGTTCATTGTTCTCACTGTCAGGACATTTCTCCTGATAGCGAGAACAATATACCAGTGGAACAGCATGCATTCAGACGTTACCTGCTACATGTTACATGCTGTATTAACTGATGGCACTGCGGGGGCAATCTAGGGGATTCTGGGGGGCAGCATGCGATGCAATCAGCACCAGGCTGGGGGAGAGAGAAAGATCGGCAGTGGTGCCCGACTGCTGCTTTAACCTTCTCAGCCAGCTTCCAACAAGCAAAGTCAATTGGGGAAGCCAGATTTGCTTAACCATCACAGGATTCACTTAGTAACTTCAGTGATTCACTTAACAGCCATGGCAAAAAAAGAAGGAAAGATTGTAAAATTCAGCGTGGCACAGACTTAACAATAGCCTTGCTTAGCCTTCTGTTTCTGTTGGGAAATTCTGTCCCCAGTTGTGGTTGTTAAGTCCGGGACTAACTGTAATGTAATTTCAAGTTAGCCATCAAACTTATCTTTAGCCTAATAAATAAGGAAGTGGCGACCCTTAGAAAACTCGGTTCCACCACAAAACCGCGGTAGACAAAAGCGGGGTCGACGAAAGCGCGTATGTGACGTCATCACAGCACGACGAAAAAGATCGAAAAATGTAAAAATAAAGCGAAAACCTTACCCTAACCCCCCCAAACCTAACCCTAAACCTAACCCTAAACCTAACCCTTAACCATAACCCTAAACCTAACCCTAAACCTAACCCTTAACCTAACGCTAAACGTAACGCTAACGCTCTAAACCTAACCCTAACCCTTAACCTAACCCTAAACCTAACCCTAAACCTAACCCTTACCTTTATGTGAATCGGCTTGCTGTAATTTAATTTTTATTTCAATTTTTCGATCTTTTTCGTCGCGCTGTGATGACGTCACATACGCGCTTTCGTCGACCGCGCTTTTGTGGAACGCGGTTTTGACGGGTCACGGAAAACTCTTAGGGAGAATGAGGTTGCAAATCAATGTGATCCTAAGCTCCACTCTTTATAGGATTTATAAAGAACAACATTTAGAAAGAATAACAAAGGCATTTTGTGCTGAGAGTCTGCATGGAAAGAGCAGGGGAGAAACCCATGGAAAAATATAACTCTGCTAGCAATAATTGTGTATAAACAGTGCAGGATTAGTACCTAACTTAGCACTTATGCTTCCAACACTTTCTGATGGAGTATTTCAGAACAGATGAATGTATGCCACGATTACTTATGTTTTAAGAATTAAACACTAATCCAAAGGATTTTGGTCCAACTAACCGTTTCCAAGAAAATAGCGTAATATAAACTGTAGACTCTTCATATTTATAAATTACAGGCATAGAGATGTCACACTCCAGATTTTTTATTTCTTGCACTTCTATGTTTTCCAGTGAAATATTTGCATAGGGAATCCAAGTGCCAATTTTCTTTTTGCTGGATTTCGCATCAGTTATGATCTCAATCACTTGAAATATTAGAACATATAACTGATTTAATCTGTTGGCAGATGAAATCCTATATAAGACCCCTACAATTTGGCTTCTTCCAGAGACACAGAGGAGCAAAGACAGCTTTTGCTACTCTCTGTTGTTTACTACTAGCACTCATTGGGTTGCCAAGGTTAAAGAGTTCCCACTTGAGTTGACATGAAAAATTATTATTATTGTTATTAACATTCATAGGGTGCCAAGCGTGGAGGAGGTGTAGCAATTTGGAAGCTAAAACACACAAGAAGTACAGTAGTGGCCAAAATTGTGGAAACCTTTTGGGGGGGAAAGTATATTTTTGAGGTTTGATGGCAAATAACACCACTTTCTTGGAGTAGTACCATAAAATTATATATCAAAGAAAGATAATTTAATCAAGAATGTCATGCAATAACTTTTATGAAGCATTTGCTATTAGAATAGCAGTTATAAAGAAGAAAAGTGAAACACATAGAAAAAAATGAGATATAAAAAATTATCACCATATAAATTAATACTTGGTTTAACCTTTAGCATGTGTAGGAAGTTATCACCCAGCCCTCTCCCAGAAAAATGAAATATCCTAGGAAATATTGAAAAGGCAGAATATTACATTTCCTTGGATGTGAAAAGGGAGAAGCATATTTTAAAGACAGAGTGGCTCCCTGCAACTTCCTGCCCATCCCCTTTGTCAATGGGCCATTAAGATGCCCAAGCCGGTCCCTTTACATAACAAAGAGTTCTCCCCTTCAGCTCCAGGGTGATGGGATTAAGGCATGATTAGCCTTTACCCACTCACCACATGGCATCTGAGAACTCAACCAAACCTGGATTCAAAACACAGCCTAGAGAGTTGCCCCTGCATGGTCCTATGGGAGTCTGACAACCAATCAGAATACATTTCTTACACAGGAACAGGAAACAGAGAGGTGGAGATCAACAGATTATAAAAAGCCCAGCAAGCCCCTCCCTCAACCCTTCTCTTCTTCTCCACCTAACATTGAAGCATGTGAACACCTTTTCTGTTCAGGACTCAAGTCACGTGGTCCTGTCCACCATTAAACCATCTTTCCAAGCAGCCTCCATGTCTCCAGTGTCTTTTCCCCCACTTGGAGCTGAACCCAGAAGGACATTTCTTCCAACAATCATGAATTATGGCCTTACAACCTCTTCCCATGGAGTGAACCAAGTCTTTTAGTTCTGCAGCTGTTATAATATGAAACCAAGATGGAATGACTGCTTCTATTGACTAGGTTTTATTGCTGGCTATATTTGGCTATAGCTTTTCATAGAATACAGATAGTTGAACAAACTTCATTGCATTACATTCTTGATTAAATGATCTTTCCATTGATATATCATTTTATGGGACTACTGCAGAAAAAAGAGATGTTATTAGCCATCAACCCTCAGAAATACATTTCCCTCCCCACCAAAAGATTTCCACAATTTTGGCTACTATGTAATATCAGGAAAAGTGCACACATGGAAGCTTCATTAATTGTGAAGTTACAAAACTGACATGCAACCAAATTGAGGTTCAATCAAGGCTCCAAATCCTCCAGAATTGCCCAGTTTTGAGTAGCTTTTAAACAGACCAACACAGTTAGAAGGAAGTTTTCTAGTCCAACCCTTTGCTCAAGCAGGAAACCCCTTTCAAGCAGGAAGCCCATTTCAGACAAATGGTTATCCAACATCTTCTTAAAGACTTCCAGTCTTGGGGCATTAACAACTTCTGGAGGCAAATTCTGTTCCACGGATTAATTGTTCTAACTGTCAGGAAATTTCTCCTCAGTTCTAAGTTTGCTTCTCTCCTTGATTACTTTCCACCCATTGCTTCTTGTCCTACCCTCAGGTGCTTTGGAGAATAGCTTGACTCCCTCCTCTTTGTGGCAGCCCCTGAGATATTGGGACACTGCTAACATGTCACCCCTGGTTAATAATCAATTAATCAATGGAACAACTTGCCTCCAGAAGTTGTGAATGCTCCAACACTGGAAGTCTTTAAGAAGATGTTGGATAGCCATTTGTCTGAAATGGTGTAGGGTTTCCTGCCTAAACAGGGGGTGGACTAGAAGACCTTCAAGTTCCCTTCCAACTCTGGTATTGTATTGTATTGTATTGTATTGTATTGTATTGTATTGTATTGTATTGTATTGTATTGTATTGTACTGTACTGTACTGTACTGTACTGTACTGTACTGTACTGTACTGTACTGTACTGTACTGTACTGTATTGTATTGTATTGTATTGTATTGTATTTGGAACGAGCTCCCCGTGGAGATTCGTACCCTCTCCACCGTCCAGGCCTTCCGCACAGCCCTTAAGAACTGGCTAGCCCGTCAGGCCTGGGGACAAGGATAGCCGCCCCTCCCGAATGATGAATGTATGTTGTTTACTATTTTATTATATGTTTTTATGTCAATGTCTGTATTTCCCCCTCCCTGGTTTTATGTGAGCCGCCCTGAGTCCCCTCAGGGAAAAGGGCGGCCTACAAATATTAATAAATCTCTCTAAATCTCTCTAAAGAGTTCTGAATGTTAAGTGCTTTGAAATATAGCAAGCCTGAAAAACTACATACTTTGGACAAAATGTCTTTTTCCATTCTGCTGTCTGTTCATTTGTGTTAGAACTGAATCATGCATTTTTAGCTTCTTATTATATGACACATGCTGGGATTCGGTTTGAATGTCTTCTCAGAAAAGGCAGTGGTGAAGCCCTTTCAGAAATTAACAAAAGAAACCAATTCTTCATGCCAAAATAATGCTTTAAAGAAGCTAATTTGCATTTTCTTTTAACAATTCATATCCTATTAATGAAAAATAAAGCCAAATGCTAGGAAATCAGGATTCACAAGCCTAAATCAATGTATTGAAGGCAAACCTAATAACCAAAGAGACATTTAATTAAATCCAAAAACCAATATGATAAGATTGATAATAAGGATAATCTTCTAAAGAAAGGTGATTTAGGTCCATCACTAAAAGGCAAATAAAATGTTGCTAACTACAGTATATTACATGATTTTGAGGAATCAGTATATAAACTGTTTTCAATTCGGACGACAATAGAAATTAGCAACTCATATTGCTACTTTAAAATGGTGCTTGTATTCAGCCCAATGAGTTCAATCTATCCAGGAGAAATTCTATTACAATATAATATAATAGCAGAGTTGGAAGGGACCTTGGAGGTCTTCTAGTCCAACCCCCTGCCTGGGCAGGAAACCCTACACCATTTCCGACAAATGGCTACCCAACATCTTCTTAAAGACTTCCAGTGTTGGAGCATTCACAACTTCTGGAGGCAAATTCTGTTCCACTGATTAATTGTTCTAACTGTCAGGAAATTTCTCCTTAGTTCTAAGTTGCTTCTCTCCTTGATTAGTTTCCACCCATTGCTTCTTGTTCTACCCTCAGGTGCCTTGGAGAATAGTTTGACTCCCTCTTCTTTGTGGCAACCCCTGAGATATTGGAAGACTGCTATCCTGTCTCCCCTAGTCCTTCTTTTCATTAAACTAGACATACTCAGTTCCTGCAACTGTTCTTCATATGTTTTAGCCTCCAATCCCCTAATCATATTTGTTGCTCTTCTCTGCAATCTTTCTAGAGTTTCCACATCTTTTCTACATCGTGGTGACCAAAACTGGATGCAGTATTCCAAGTGTGGCCTTACCAAGGCATTATAAAGAGATATTAACACTTGACGTGACCTTGATTCTGTCCTGTTTAGGCAGCCTAGAACTGGGTTGGCTTTTTTGGCAGCTGCTGCACACGGCTGACTCATATTTAAATAGTTGTCCACTAGGACTCCAAGATCTCTCTCACAGTTACTACTATTGAGCCAGGTACCACCTATACTGTACCTGTGCATTTCGTTTTTCTTGCCTAAATGTAGAACCTTACTCTTTTCACCATTGAATTTCACTTTATTAGATAGTGCCCAATGTTCTTTTTCAAGCTTGCTATATTTCAATGCATTTAACATTCAGAACTAAAGTAGATATATCTGTTTTTTTTGGGGGGGGGATAAATAAGAAGAATGTGTTTAACCATTTCTTCCTAGGGAACCTTCAAAAAGATACCAAGTTACTGATAGAAGAGAATATCTGTAACTCATTACCCAACTAGGTAACATCATCAGAGAACATCAAGAACCCCATAGATACCAAGTTAATGCTTTTTCTTCTGTGAATTATCCTCAGCTCTGGATGTGCCGGGAGAAATATCAACAACCTCAGATATGCAGATGATACCACTCTAATGGCAGAAAATGAAGAGGAACCAAAGAGCCTCTTGATGCGGGTGAAGAAGGAGAGTGCAAAAGTTGGCCTGAAACTCAACATTAAGAAAACTAAGTTCATGGCATCCGGCCCTCTCAATTCCTGGAAAATAGACGGGGAAGAAATAGAGGTAGTGATAGATTTTATTTTCTTGGGCTCCAAGATCACCGGAGGTGGGGGCTGCAACCATGAAATTAAAAGAGCCTTGCTCCTGGGGAGGAAAGATATGGCAAATCTAGACAGCATACTAAAAAGCTGAGACATCACCCTGCCAACAAAAGTGTGTAAAGTCAAGACTATGCAGAAGAAAAGCAGAATGACTCCTACCTGTTTCCAAGCAAAATCCTAAATTCAGCCAAGTTCCCCATTGAGAATTTCGGTCGCAAGGGCCAGCTTCATTTTGGAGATCACTTTCAATATTCACCGTTGCTCTACATCTGGACGTCGGAGGGTTAAATGAAAGTCAAACATGATGCACTTCCTTCTTTCCCTGGAAAAAAAGAAATAGCGATGTTGCTTGGGACTCAGTGATGACACCCCTTTCAAACTCCTAAAAGGGATCACATGGAAAATGAGTCACGTTGGGGGCCCCCTCCCCAGAGCTAAATCACCCCCCCCCAATATCTCCTTTCTTAAAAAAAGAAAGAAAGAAAAGTATTTGCTGTTCAAGATCAATCTCGTTGCACAGCCCTCAAATTTATCTGCATACATTCGTAACTCTTAGGGGGAACTTGCCTGTAATATGTGAGGCGCGGTGGGGGGGGGGGGCGTAATTGACACACTCCCCCACCGCCTTGTTGAAAGTCATTTATGCCGTAGAATAAATGAGGCACTTGCAGCACCATGGACAGCGGCGGAGTCGCCGAAGGACGGCCATACCTAAGTGGCTCAAACTGTTGCTTCTCTTGGGGAGATTTTGATAGTAGCCCCTTCTGTGCATGAGATGCACAGAATCATAGACTGACAGGGCTAGAAGGGGCCTGGGAGGCCTTCTAGTCCACCCCCCTGCCCAAGGAAGGAGATCTTATTGCATCCCAGACCAATCTTTTATCGGAAGTCTCCAGTGATGGAGTAGCCACAACTCCCGGAGGGAAGCTGTTCTATTGATTAATTGTCTTGATTGCCAGGAAATGTCTCCCTTAGTTCCAGGTTGGATCTCTTTTTTTAGCGAGCTTCCTTCCGCCAATTGCCTCTTGTCCTACCCTCCTCCAACTGAACTCTGCTCACCTGAACACTCCCCCCTCCCAACTTACCTTTGCCGTCTCCCCAAGGGGAAATGCTTCCCCCCGGGCCCTTGCTCTGCATCTCATCTCCCACGCTGCCCGGCTCCATCCCTTTTCACCTCAAATGCTTCCCATCCCAATAAAGGAGAAATTCAGATGGCACCCAGCTGCCGTCTCATGCTGACGTCCTGGTTGCCATGGCACCGAGCGATTGTTGAAGTGGATGGTTTTCTTTTGCAACAGTCACCCTGGGCCCCCTGGATAATCCTTAGAGTGGAAGGGGAAAGAAGGGGGGAAAGCCAGGAATGGCAAAGGAGAGTGGCATTTCCCCAGATTCAGCAAAACAGCCAGGCTTCCAGGTCAAACTCTTATTTTCCTGCTAATGCCTTGCCTCCTAGAATTGCAGCCTATGCTCAATTCAGCCTCTTTCCTGTGTGTTCCGAAAGGACTGGCTTCCTTCCCACTAGACTCATCTTTAAAGGATCAAAGCCTTTTTAGAACCCTTCTGTGGCCAAATATCTATGACAGGAATGGCTAACCCTTTTGTTGTTGCATGCCAAAAGCTTGCACATGCGACAGTGCAACAGTGTGCCCGCAACCATAATACAATCTGCGTGAGACCCCCCCACCTGCCGCACCCCATGCATGCACCCTACCCCATGCATGCACGCATGAATCCATGCATGTGTATGCAACTACATGCATGCATGCACGACCATCCCATGCCCTCATGCATGCACCCCTCACCCCTTTTTGGCTTCCATGTTGGTGCAGGAGGCTTTTCAGGCCAGTACCCCTGCACCCTGTTTTGGGCCTGGAAGGCTTCCTGCACCAACATAGAAGCCAAAATGGGGTGCAGAGGTGTTGCGCAAGGACCCAAAATGCAATGCGGGTGCCTCCCCCTGTGCATGTGCGCCACACCCCCACATATGTGCATGCATCCCCACATATGCCCTGCCTTCCGTGCATGCACAGCAAAGACACAAAGACCAGCTGGCCGGCAGGAGGCATGCGCGCATGCGCAGTGGAGGTGGGCTGGGGTGACAGCTGGCGTGCCCACAGAGAGGGCTCTATGTGCCACCTGTGGCATGCGTGCCATAGGTTCACCAACATGGGTTTATGAAATTCTCAGCCATCCAGGTCATAGTTGTATCAAAAGTGGTTTTTATTTGTTGAAAAGGCAACTGGACTGATTTATTTGAGGAAGATGATGACATTTCACTTCCTATCCTGGAAGCTTCCAGGATAGGAAGGGAACCGTCGTTCCTCAAAAAAATCCATCCACCCACCCCAGCGACAACAGATCACACTGGCCATTTAACGGGCTCCATCCTGCTCTGCGTTCCCCATTCCCACTGGCAGAACCAGGTTGCATATTTTTTTTATTACCGAACCAGTAGTAATGGTGGCCGGAACCCACCCCTGGTGTGGTGGACATCCATTCTGATGTATTTGGGCCCTGATAATCAGGAACTCAATGTTGATTGGTGACACAGTCTTGCCAACAAATGCCAAGGATGGACCGGAGACCATGCATGAGAAATCTATAATAAAGGGACTGCATATTTAATTATACATGTATTAACTGCGGCTAGAACTGCATTTGCACAAAACTGGAAGAGTGAAGAGTTCCCTACCGAGGAGAATGTGATTAGGAAACTATTAGAATGTGCAGAAATGGATAGATTAACCTTGGCTATAAAGGAGAAAGAACACTACATATGACATGGGAGGTATTTTATGGATGGCTGGAGAACAAAATCAGAAGCTAGAAATAAATGGAGATTAGTGAAATGTAGAGAAATTTCTCCAATGGTTTGATGTGTCTTCATTACATCATCCTGGACTTCATCAGTCCAGGATTCACATCGTATATATGAGAGAAAGATAGAAGGGATCCCTACAGCTCTGCAGAATTTCAACTTTGTGGAAATGCAAAGTCTTGATGGAGCACTCTAGCATACAGCCATCCCAGTGCCTGCCTATCTTTGATAATTCTGGAGTCCATTTTCTTTGTCCAAAGACTTACTTCAGATGATTTTCTCCAAATATTTGAAGTTGTTTGCATTTGTCAGTGATTTTTGGTTGAACAGGCCTATTTGGCACGGGCTGGTAAACTGCGGTATAAAATACTTCTCTGACCCTAAATTATCACATTGATAGCATTTGCGTTCCAGGTTAATTCTCAGTTTGAATCAATCTAATTTGAACGCGTTGACCCATGACCACATGTTTCTTGACACTATGATTGTCAGGGAATTGCGCAGTCAGTGTCCAAATGGAGTCAGAAACGCTGACGCGAACTTGTAGCTTTATATAAATAAATGTATTTTACATTTAAATTTACAGCAGACAAGATAGTTAGGAACATCATGAGGTAAATCACAAAACAGCATTCCAAGCACCCAGAAGAAGAAAAAGGCGGGAAAAAGGGAAATTCCCAGGTTCACCTACAGCAACGAATCATAGCGTAGATTGCCTCATGCAGAAGCACATCATTACATCATGAGATAAATCGTCAGGTAAATCACAGAATTTAGTGCATATACAGAAAAAAAGGCGGGAAAAAGGGAAACTCCCCCTTTCACTTACAGCAACCAATCATAGCGTAGATTGCCTCATGCAGAAGCACATCATTACATCATGAGATAAATCATGAGGTAAATCACAGAATTTAGTGCATATACAGAAAAAAAGGCGGGAAAAAGGGAAACTCCCCCTTTCACCTACAGCAACCAATCATAGCATAGATTGCCTCATGCAGAAGCACATCATTACATCATGAGATAAATCATGAGGTAAATCACAGAATTTAGTGCATATACAGAAAAAAAGGCGGGAAAAAGGGAAAGTCCCCCTTTCACCTACAGCAACCAATCATAGTGTAGATTGCCTCATGCGCCCATCACTACCTCATGAGATAAATCATCATGTAAATCACAGAATATAGAACATGTACAAAAAAAAACGGTGGAAAAAAAAGGGAAACTCCCCCTTCTCACCCAGCAACCAATAATAATGCAGATTACCTCATGCAACATCCCGCCTAATTGTATTTTCCAACCAATCAACCACTGTGTCTTCTAGCCCAATACACCTTTTACTGTTCCAGCTATTAAATGAAATAGCAATTCTTGCCAAGAAAGAGTTCTAATAAATATTTCATCCAATCTCGTGGGTGGACAGACACCCTTCTGACAAATATGGTATTCAACATGAATTCACCACTTCTTTCCATGGATTTTTTTTTGTTTGGAATGCAGGTCTTTTGTCAAACAGTTGAACCCACAAGATCATTCACAAGATCCCCGAGCTCCAATTTTCCCCCCTACTGCCAGTAGAAAAAAAACGGCAGGGTCATTGTTAGAGCAGATGTTGTGAGCCTTGGTTTTCTCACATGCCACATTTATGATGCAATAAAAACTACCCAGTCACCACCCCAAAGCTTGAAAAGGGATTTGAGTTGATTACATTTGCACATTAAGGTGCTACGCTATAGTCGTTTGTTCGTGGTAATTATAAAGAATGGTGGACTGTCACCGAGAGCATAAAATTCCTGTTTCATTGCAGAATAGAATAGAATAGAATTGAATTCTTTATTGGCCAAGTGTGGTTGGACACACGAGGAATTTGTCTTCGGTGCATAACAGAGGTGGGTTCCTACCGGTTCGCACCAGTTCGGTAGAACCGGTTCGTCAAATCTACCGAAGCGGTTAGAAGAGCTTCCACCAGTGGACCCGGAAAGCAGGCCACACATACAGAAGAGGTTCCAAAAATTTTTTGAAACCCACCACTGGTCCTTGGATATGATTATTCTACACTATCATGCTCATATTTATAAAACTCAGTGCCTCTGTGAAAGGTAAGGATGACTACTGCGTTTGTGGTGCAATCAGAACATTGCGTGTGTTGAAGTTGTGTTAACGCAAACCAAAGATGCCTTTTAAAAAACAAGTTCACATCATATTCTCATGCAAGCCAGTGCTGTGTGTGAGGTAATTTAAGGTGGTTCTGACAAGTGTCGTTGGCATCTTCATATCTGGTCACATGGGTGGCAAGCCACTACCACAAAGGAGGCCACACCCACAGAGTAGGTTCAAACAATTTTTGAAACCCACCACTGGTGCATAAGCTCTCAGTGTACATAAAGAAACATAAAATAGAATACATTCATCAAGAATCATAAGATGCAACACTTAGTGATAGCCATAGTTTACTAAAAACCAATCAAATCAGACTAGGAAACAAATAATACAATACAAAAGATACAAGCAACATGGTTATAGTCATAAGTGGGGAGAGATAGGCACTAGGAAGGATGAGAAGAATACAGTCTTAGTAAATTATTTGACAGTGTTGTAAGAATTAGTTGTTTAGCAGAGTGATGGCATTTGGGGAAAAAACTGTCCTTGTGTCTAGTTGTTCTGGTGTGCAGGGCCCTATAGTGTCATTTTGAGTGTAGAAGTTGAAACAATTTATGTCCAGGATGTGAGGGGTCTTTAGATATTTTCACAGGCCTCTTTTTGACTCATGCAGTGTACAGGTCTTTAATGGAAGGCAGGTTGGTAGCCATTGTTTTTTCTGCAGTTCTAATTATCCTCTGAAGTCTATGCTTATCTTGTTGGACTGCAGAACCAAACCAGACAGTTATGGAGGTGCAGATGACAGACTCAATCATTCCTCTGTGGAACAGAATCAGCAGCTCCTTGGACAGTTTGAGCTTTCTGAGTTGGTGTAGAAAGAATATTTTTTTGTTGTGCTTTTTTGATGACATTTTTGATGTGAGGTGTCCATTTTGATGTGAGGTGTCGCTTCGGGAGGGGCACTTCCCCGCCGCACTTAAAACGGCGGTGGTGAGACCCCTCCTGAAGAAACCATCTCTGGATCCAGCTGTACTTAACAACTATCGTCCAGTCTCCAACCTCCCCTTTATTGGGAAGGTTGTTGAGAAGGTGGTGGCCTACCAGCTTCAGCGGTCCTTGGAGGAAGCCGATTACCTGGACCCCTTCCAGTCCGGCTTCAGACCTGGTTACAGCACAGAAACCGCTTTGGTCGCATTGACCGATGATCTCTGGAGAGCCAGGGATGGAGGTCATCCCTCCATCTTGGTTCTTCTTGACCTCTCAGCGGCGTTCGATACCATCGACCATGGTATCCTTCTGCGACGACTGCGGGAGGTGGGGGTGGGAGGCACTGTTTTGCAGTGGTTCTCCTCCTACCTCTCGGACAGGTCGCAGTTGGTGTTGGTCGGGGGACAGAGATCGACCATGAGGCCCCTAACATATGGGGTGCCGCAGGGGTCGGTCCTGTCCCCCGTACTATTTAACATCTACATGAAACCGCTGGGCGAGATCATTCGGAGGCACGGGATAAGATACCATCAATATGCGGACGATACACAGCTGTATCTGTCCGCCCCGTGCCAACTCAATGAAGCGGTGGACGTGATGAACCAGGGTCTTGAGGCCGTTAGAGACTGGATGCGGGCTAACAAGCTTGTACTCAACCCAGAAAAGACCGAGTGGCTGTTGTGTTTCCCTCCCAACAATTTGGCTAGCATTCCATCACTCAGGCTGGGGGGTCAAATTTTACACCCCTCAGACAGGGTTCGCAACTTGGGAGTCCTCCTGGATCCACAGCTGACCTTTGATCACCACCTGTCGGCTGTGACCAGGGGGGCATTCGCCCAGGTTCGCCTGGTGCACCAGTTGCGTCCCTATCTGAATCGGGAGGCTCTCACAACAGTCACTCGCGCCCTCGTGACCTCTAGGCTGGAATACTGCAACGTGCTCTACATGGGGCTGCCCTTGAAGAGCATCCGGCGACTTCAGCTAGTCCAGAATGCGGCCGCGCGAGTGATTGTGGGTGCACCTTGGTTCACCCACATAACACCTATCCTCCGCGAGCTGCACTGGCTACCTGTTGATCTCCGTGTGCGCTTCAAGGTGCTTCTTACCACCTATAAAGCCCTCCATGGTAGTGGATCTGGGCACTTGGGAGACCGCCTCCTGCCGATTACCTCCTCGAGACCGATTAGATCTCATAGATTAGGCCTCCTCCGAGTGCCATCTGCCAGCCAGTGCCGGCTGGCCACTACGCGGAGGAGAGCCTTTTCAGTGGTAGCTCCGACCCTCTGGAACGAGCTCCCCGTGGGGATCCGTACCCTCACCACCCTTCAGACCTTCCACGCAGCCCTCAAGAACTGGCTATCCTGCCAGGCCTGGGGGTAGAGATTGATCTGCCCCCACCCGAATGTTGGATGAATGTTGTTTACTTTTTAATTATATGTAATGTTATATGTTATTGTCTGTATTCCCCTTCCTATGAGTTGTTAGCCGCCCTGAGTCCCCTCAGGGAAAAGGGCGGCCTATAAATAAACCCATTCAATTCAATAAACCCATTCAATAAAGTACTTTAAATATTAAAAAGGAGGAGCTGACAAATGTTGGTGATCCTGAATAGAACACATCTAGTAATCTGACTGTAGATATTCCTCCCCTCCCTTTTTTCATTCCCCACCAAGCTTGCTGACTCCTTCCTACAGCCTGAGAACATGCTGTTCCATGCTTTGAATTTATTACACCTTCACAACGGTTCTTGTAACTGGACTTGTAAACAGTCCCAATTTCACCCTCCGTGAGCAACTTTAAGGAGCTTAAGCATGCACAGCCAAGCAGAGATTCATCACCCAAACAGGACGAAGAAGAAATCGAATCATAAAACAAAACTACAAATGTAGCCAAAAAAATAAAAAATAAAACACCTAATGGAAAAGTATTGCATTGCACAATTATATATTGATCCACCAGGTGAAGCTGTAAGACTGCTCATTAAATCCAACGGAAGGCAGGAACTCAGTTACTGGTTTATAGGAAACCTGTTTTTTTTTAAAAAAAAAAAATCTATTCATGGGATATTTTGTTATTTCACTGTAAAACAACCTGAGTTACAAACACAGAATTATAAAAGGAGCTTCTAATATCTTCTTAGTATAAGATATATATAAAACATTGTAGCAAATTACTTTGTTTCATTGTCATTGTATGTATATACAATGCACATGTATATTTACACATACAACAAAATTCACATAACACCCAAAGACCAGGCCCAACACACATAACCAGTGGTGGGATTCAGCCAGTTCGCACCTATTCAGGAGGACCGGTTGGTAACGTTCTAAGCAGTTCGGAGAACCGGTTTTGGAAGAAATTTTTGTTTTTCCCCACTTTACAGGGCTAATCCTGTAAGGAAGGCAGGAAGGAAACATTCTGGTGTTGTTTCTAGCCTAATCTTTATTGCCCTGCTTACAGAAACTGCCTCTCCAGTTAACCCTTATTTCCATTGTAACAACTAAGGCGAAGTGCATGAGCTCCTGTCCAGGAGCTCAAACCATATGGTCCTGTCCACCAATAAACCATCTTTCCAAGTAGCCTCCATGTCTCCAGTTTCTTTTCCCCCACTTGGAGCCGAACCCAAAAGGACATTTCTTTCATCAGGTCTTAAGTGTGGAAAATGGCCATAAGTCCCTTTTCTTCAGTGTTGTAACTTCAAACAGTCCCTAAACAAATGGTTGTAAGTCAAGGACTACTTATATAAGGTTTTGATTGCTGCATTCTACAAAAGGCAGATCTGGGCATCCAGAGCGTTAATCTTTATCTTTATCTTGTCAGCAGTAAAGCAACTTCTTTAGCTGTATGTCATCTATCAATTCCTGTTGTTCTTTCTGCAACATGGGCAGTGAGTATCCGAAGAGGTGAGATTTATTGCTGTGCCTGGTCATTAATCATTAATCGTGCCCAACACTACAAAAAAAACAATTGATTGGTTAGACTAGCCAGGGACAAAGACAGAACACACTGTTCAATGATGTCACACCAAGATAGGGAAGTGTTGCCATCATAGGACATTAGAAACATTTATATTCCCAGCAGGAAATTGCTTGCTATTCTACAGAAAAACTTGATAGCTCTTCTTTGCAAATATGCCTACTCGACTTAAAAGCTATTCAGGTTTTTTGAATCATCGTTATACCTTGGTAGGGCAACAATAGGAACAATTTATTATTATAGTCTTAGATCAGAACAAATAAAATCACTCAGTATATACACACTTAAAACGTCTAGTATAAAATAATAAATAACAACTAAAATTTGGAATCAAATCCGGTGTCAATTATATATGATCTGACTATATGATAATTGCAATCCCTTGGTAGGAATTTCCATCGTCTCTTCCATGGCAAAGTTCTCATTCTTTTTATTTATTCTTCCTTTCCTTGTATGGTGAGAATTGGAGAAAATACCATATCTTTTCCCCTGAAATGCATAATTTTATAATCCTCTACATCAGCATTTTTTAGTGTTAGTAACTTTGAAATATGTGGCTTTAACTCCTAGAATTCCCCACCAAGCATGCTTTTGGAGTAGAATAGAATAACAGAGTTGGAAGGGACCTTGGAGGTCTTCTAATCCAACCCCCTGTCTAGTCAGGAAACCCTACACCACTTCAGACAAACGGTTATCCAGCATCTTCTTAAAAACTTCCAGTGTTGGAGCATTCACAACTTCTGGAGGCAGATTGTTCCACTGATTGTTCTAACTGTCAGAAAATGTCTCCTTAGTTCTATGTTGCTTCTCTCCTTGATTAGTTTCCACCCATTGCTTCTTGTCCTACGCTCAGGTGCTTTGGAGAATAGCTTGACTCCCTCTTCTTTGTGGCAACCCCTGAGATATTGGAAGACTGCTATCATGTCTCCCCTAGTCCTTCTTTTCATTAAACTAGACATACCCAGTTCCTGCAACCGTTCTCCATATGTTTCAGCCTCCAGTACCCTAATCAGAAGTGATATTCAGCAGGTTCTGACCAGTTCTGGAGAACCGTAAATTTTGAGTTGTTTGGAGAACCAGTAAATACAGTACCACCTACAGTACCACCTCTGGCTAGCCCTTCCCCCATCTATTCTCTGCCTCCCAAGTCCCAGCTGATCGGGAGGAAATGGAGATTTTACAGTATCCTTCCCCTGCCATGCCCACCAAGCAACACCAAGCCACCAAGCCAAGCCCACAGAACTGGGAGTAAACAATTTTGAATCCCATCACTGCCCATAATCACCTTTGTTGCTCTTCTCTGCACTCTTTCTAGAGTCTTAACTTCTTTTTTTACATCCTGGCGACCAAAACTGAATGCAGTATTCCAAGGGTGGCCTTACCAAGATGTATAGATTCCCACTTCGAGAATTTCCCAGGTAGCATGCTGGCTAGAGAATTCTGGGAATTTAAATCCACACATCCTAAATTTACTGAGGTTGGGAAACACTGCTCTAAGTTATGTAATATTTATTTTATTTTTTACAGTTGTTTTATCGTATTATAAGACATAGGAAATAACATGCCGTACATTTTAGATAAAGTCATATTTATACTGTATACTCTAGCAATTATTAACACACTGGTATTTAGATAACTTAAACGTTTAAAGATAGAGAAAATAAAAGGAGGCTTACTATTAGTCCCTGCTTAATGACGGGGCACTTATTAACTGCTTCTAGTTACCACGGAACCTCAAAAGATATGTATGACTCCTGGTCTGGGGTTACGTCCACCAGCCAATGCCATCTGGCTACTACCCGGGGGAGGGCCTTCTCTGTAGTAGCTCCGGCCCTTTGGAATGAACTCCCCGCGGAGATCCGGACCCTCACCTCTCTCCAGGCCTTCCGGAAAGCCGTCAAAACCTGGCTGTGCCGGCAGGCCTGGGGTTGATGAGTTCCCCTCCCCTCTCGACTGGTATGGCTGTGTGATTTTCGTGTATTTTAATTATGTGTACTGTTGTTTATGTTCCCTTTCCCCCCTGAGTTGTTTGCCGCCCTGAGTCCCTCCTGGAGAAGGGCAGCATACAAATAAACCAAATACAATACAATACAATACAATGGGAGTACCCTCACCCACGTGGTCATGTGACCACATTTTGAGCACTTTGGTAACCAATTGCAATATTCGGTAGTCATGTGATGAAATTAAAAAACTTTTTTTTTTGGTAGGAAACTTCCCAGCAAGAAAACCATCATCGGAACCCCCCCTCCCGAAAACCACCATCTACTTAATGCCCGCTACAAAAAAGGTTATAAAATCAGATTGGTCACATGGTTATCTCAGTGTAAGTCTTTCTGACTTATGACAGACATTCTGGGCTCTATTACTGTCGTAAGTTGAGAACCACCTGTATGTCAGTGTTAACTACGATCTTGAAATGTCAAAATTAATAAGCAAAAAGTTCTTTCAATTTTACATCCAAAACTAAATATAGCATTTATAAATATCTGTAATTTACATCAAAATATTTGATGTGCAATAGAGATTTTGTGTCTTAAGCTTAACATTTAATAAGGTGGCTCAGTGGCCAAGATGCTGAGCTTGTCGATCAGAAATGTTGGCCGTTCGAATCCCTAGCGCCGCATAATGGAGTGAGTTCCAGTTACTTGTCCCAGCTTTTGCCAACCTAGCAGTTCAAAAGCATGTAAAAATGCAAGTAGAAAAATAGGGACCACCTTTGATGAGGAGGTAACAGCATTCCATGAGTCTTTGGCGTTGAGTCATGCCAGACACATGACCACGGAGACATCTTTGGACAGTGCTGGTTCTTCGGCTTAGAAACGGAGATGAGCACTGCCCCCTAGAGTCGGGAACGACTAGCACATATGTGCGAGGGGAACCTTCACCTTTACCTAACATTTAATACGATGGTCTTCTCTAATTGTTGCTGACTGTTGTTTGTGCATGCAAAAGAAAAGAAAAACAAAAACAAACAATAAATAAGTTTTTAAAACAGAAATTAAAAAAGACTATTTGATTTTTAATTTTCCTCTTTATGTGCCTCTACTGATTTATGGTTTTTATAAACATTTAGGCTCCCTTTGAAAGTAAGCTTTACTGTATATATTTGCTACGCTGCATAATAAATTGTATGTGGAGGAGCCATTCTTCCTGAAATGATTTGTTATTTTCTTATAATGCTTTCCTCCTCCTCTTTATTTATATGTTATTTTCTTCTCTTACTTATTTTCTAAGTTAGGAAGTTTCGATGCTGTGTCCTTTCCTAGGGGAGCATTCCTCTCCACTCCCTTGTTCCTTCTCTGCAATTTCCTCCTTGAAATGAGTTGTCACAATTGATTAACATTTTTTAAAAAGGGATTTATTTTAAAATCTGTGCTCCAAAATTGGAGGCAAATAGGCATAATTATGAACAGATTTCTCCTTAATCTAAAGCTAGGGCAGAAACTTCTTCTTTTTTCATTTGAAAACTCTTTGCGCTATTGAGGTATCTTCTCATTTTTTCTGGAGCTCTCAACTAGACAGAAAATGCTTCACTGTTTGTATAAAATGTAAGTCTGGGTGAACAGACCTGCTCTCACATCAGCATGGCTCATAAAATCAAGCCATCATTGGTTGCCCAGTCCAATTTTGAGTGAGAAAATTGGAGTGGAATCAGTGGTGGGATTCAAATAATTTAACAACCAGTCCTCTGCCCTTATGACCAGCTGGGTAGGCGTGGCTTGGTGGTCATGTGACTGGGTGGGCGTGGCCAACTCAATGTCACTCAGGTCGATGGGCGCTTCGCCTTAGCTGTTACAATGGAATAAGGGTTAACCGAAGAGGCAGTTTCTGAAAGCAGGGCAATAAAGATTAGGCTAGAAACAACACCAGAATGTTTCCTTCCTACCTTCCTTACAGGATTAGCCCTGTGAAGTGGGGAAAAAAACAAAAGATTTCTTCCAACAACTGGTTCTCCGAACTGCTTAGAAAGTTACCAACTGATTCTCCCGAATAGGTGCGAACTGGCTGAATCCCACCACTGAGTGGAATCCTCCAGAGAAATGGAGGAATCCTGCAGAGAAATCCTTAGGCTGTATCATACATTCGAACTCAATATTTCTGACTGTCTCTTCATGATGAGGGACATTATAATGTTTTATCTAGCTGGCTTTTCAACATCCTATAAAAATCATCCTCTTTTAACGACCTCATAACCCCTTGCGGGATGGAGTCTGGGCAACTGAATGGAGTTGAGTGTTTAGTGGCCGGATGCTTTTCCTGTTGCCAATGCGGAGGTTCCTCCCAGAGAGAGAAATATTTGCCTCTTCCTAGGATTGAACTCATAGCCTCCTGATTGTGAGGTGAGAGCTCCACTTCTAGGCAGTGGTGGGATTCAAATAATTTAACAACTGGTTCTCTGCCCTAATGACCAGCTGGGTAGGTGGGGCTCGGTGGTCATGTGACTGAGTGGGTGTGGCCAACTCAACATCACTCACGTCGATGGGCACGTCACCTTAGCTGTTCCAAGGGTTAACCGGAGAGGGAGTTTCTGTAAGCAGAGCAATATAGATTAGGCTAGAAACAACACCAGAATGTTTCCTTCCTGCCTTCCTTACAGGATTAGCCCTGTAAAGTGGGAAAAAACAAAAAGAGATTTCTTCCAACAACCGGTTCTCCGAACTGCTTAGAAAGTTAACAACCGGTTCTCCCGAATAGGTGCGAACCGGCTGAATCCCACCACTGCTTCTAGGCCACCACACCACTCATCAACGTCATATAGAAATGATAAAAACATAATCTTTAAGCCGTTTGATTCAAACACAGCAAATTTATTCCACTGAATTTAGGAAAGGCCTTTTCCCTTCCCTTCTCATCTCTTCCAGATACAATTCCAAGACAAGTCTAAATCTGCTATGGTCAACAGTTTGAAAATTGTGTGAGGCCACAGACAAAAGATTCGGAAGGCAAACGATATCCTGGGAAGCAGTGTTATTTTGCAGAAATCTTTACTCCGGTAAGTTCCTGGCAGAGAAAGGTGTGGAATTCCATATTTTGCGAGGAACCTATTAACAGGGCCGCCAGTTCTGAACTTCCTCATCTCTCTGCCGCATCTACAGACAAAACAATCCGTTGGCATCCCTCACTGCGGATGTCTGAAGCTTTTGCCAGGATATTTGAAAGCCTGCCAAGAACTTGGGTGGAGTCAGAAACGAGGAGGTCATCTAGGGTTACAAATGTTTACAACTGCCAAGCTAATTTTCCGAATCTTTCCGTTTAGTTCGAACCTACGGAAGAGCGTAGGTTTAATTCATAACCCCCACCAGCAAGCAAGTAGAAAGCATAAAAAAAAAAATCAGAGCAATGGCCTGTCATTTTTAAATTTAAAATTAAATATGTGGACTGGCTTACACCGAGGAACCTGTCTGTTGAGGTTCATAGTTAAAAAGTTGTAACCTATCTAGATACTGTAGATATCCTGGATTTGTAGCTGGGATACGGGATTGAAACTGCTGTGGTCACCTGAGCTAAGGACCTACACTAGGAACCAGGAGGGAGTTTTCTTTTTCTTTAAAGTTTTTTATTTTTTCATTTTCATAACAAATAACCACATGTATACTATTACATAACCAACATCATATTATATTGTTAAGTCCGTTAAGTTCTGGCTGCTCCAGCAGGCCGGGGGGCTCTCGAAATATCCAGCCCCTCGGAAATTGTGACTGTTGTATATTTTAATATGTTGTTTTTGTATTATCCCCCTCCCTTGTTTTATTGTAAGCCGCCCGGAGTCCTTCGGGAGTGGGCGGCATACAAATCAATAAAACTCTAAACTCTAAATGTTTACATCAATTCGTCTTACCATCAACTCCCAAAAACAATTATTGGCTCTTCTGCTCTCCATACACCATATTTGTACCCTATCCATCACTTTCTTCTCCCTCTCTCCTTCTCCTCCCTCTCTCCTTTCTTCCCTCTGTTGTCCTTCTCTTCTTTACTTCCCCTTCCTCTCTCCTTCTCCTCTCTCCCCTTCCCACTCCTTCTTTCTCTCCTCCTCTCCCCCCGCCCTCTCTTCTATCCCTCTCTTCTTCGCTTACCTCCTCAACTTCACACCCTTCCTCTCATTTACTTGGTGTATTTCAGCCTCTGAGCAAGCTCCATTTTATGTTGACGGTATTTATAATTCCTTTTCAATATACATATTTAATTTTAACATACTGTATATCTAGGAGGAAGTCTTTCTTGTTGGTTCACCTCTAGAGGACATTGCGGAGAAGCTGGGCCATAACCTTGGGATGATGCCCCACAGGATACTTTCATCTTGCTGATAAAATGTTATTGGGAGTGCACCCCAAACCTTGGAGTGAGATGCTATCAATGTAAGATAATTTAATCAAGAACGTCATGCAATAACTTTTATGAAGGATTTGCTATTAGAATAGCAGTTATAAAGAAGAAAAGTGAACCGCATAGAAAAAACAAGATATACAAAATTTATCACCATGTCAGTTAATACTTAGTTGAGTAACTAGCATGAATTGTCTCCCCATGGAGTGAACCACATCTTTTAGTTCTGCAACTGTTACAGTGTGAAACCAAGATTGAATGCTTGCTTCTATTAACTGGGTTTTATTCTGATCTATACCTTTTCATAGAATACAGGTAATTGAACAAACTTTGTTGCATTACATTCTTGATTGAATTGTCTTTCCATTGATATATCATTTTAGGGCACTACTCCAAAACAAAAGTGGTGTTATTAGCCACCAAACCTCAAAAATACATTTTCCCCCCAAAAGGTTTCCACAATTTTCCCCACTACTGTATATTTATAAATCTCCTTTTCTCATCGCATGCAGAAGATCACTGAAGATCATTCCAATAATACTTTTTTTTAAATTTCACTGAAAGTTCTTCCCTAGTTAAATGTAACTGGCTCATCCTGGGTCTGGGTTGATTTACTGTTCTTTCATCGTTTGTGATGGGTTGTTGGCCAAAACCAAAAGCACAAAAATAAAAATTGGGGAATTGGTGTTCAATGGTAGAATTTGGAGAGGCTCCCCAGTAGACTACAAATCAGCATCAATACGATGTTGGAGAAATCAAAATTTTATTGAAAGCATCCACAGGTTGTAAGCAAGAGATATCACCCAGGAGCATTAACAGAAGTTCCTTACTACAGTATTAAATACCGCAATCCCCACTGCAGGATGCAATTTAGATACACGGACCCTCGTTTAGTATCTCGTACAATAATAATCTCTTCAAACGTTAGGAGAAACTTCAGTAGCTCCTCTGGATGTGATGCACAACGGAAATTGAGTGGTGAACTTTGTTAAAACAATGAAGCTGGATGGACAAATGAAGCCATTCCCCTTCTTATGAGTTCATCTCAAGTCACACACTTCATAGACTGGATAATTTAGCCCTCCCCTAGCTGTTAGAATGGCTTAAGAAGGTTACAGATGTGCAGACTTCAACTCCCAGAATTCCCCATGCTGGCTGGAGAATTCTGGGAGTTGAAGTCCACACATCTTAAAATTGCTAAGGTTGAGAAACACTAAATTATAGAAACCCGGATTAATCCCATCTATCTCAGAGGTGGGTTTCACAGACGTTTATTACTGGTTCGGCGTGTGTGCGCATGCTCGCTTTGTGAGCTGTTTCAAAGATGGCCTGAAGTTGTTCCCACCTGCAAACCTTCTGTTGTGGCCCGCCAGCAGGCAATGGAGCTGGCAGCAGAGTCATGCAATAAGGAGGTTGGGGAGGAACATGGGCCAGTCCTGGAGGCTGGGAAAGGCTCGGACGAGGGCTCTGCATCGGAGGCAGAGAGGGGGCCAAGGCCGTCTGGCATTTCTCAGCTGCCATCAGAGCTAGACAGCAATGAGGCAGAGGAACAGCTGGAGCCTGTTCCCAGTGTGTGCATGCACAGAGCTGCCAGAAGAAAAGAACAGCTCAGAAATCGGGGTCGACTTGGGAGTAAAGCCACAGGTGGACGGTGAATGGCCCCTCCCATAGGAAATAAAAGAGGAGCGAAAGGGGAGTGGGCAATTCATTCATTTGTTTGTTCCAGGAGTGTGAAGATCTGTCCTGGAATCTCAGAGACTCTGTGCCAAGTCTTTCCTTGCACAGCATTGCGTTTGGAAAATATTTACATGGCAGATTTCCAAGCTAGATAAGGTCTGTGGTCATAACTTCACCTTTGAAAGACTGTTTGCCAGGCCTTGGCTGCGTGTGAATGAGAGGAATTCACATTCCTTTAATAAAAAGAGTTTTGTTGGGACTAGGAATCTTCTTTGTGCTTTTTGGGGAAGCCTAGGTCAGAACACATTCTTGTTGGGGTCAAAATGAAGCAAAGTAGCCGTGATTGCATTATTTTCTGACCACAGGTGAGCCTGGTGATGACTGTCATATCCATTATCAACCGATCACCATTGTGTGGTCCCAATGACTGTGTAGAAGCTGCTTCTGGGGGTTCACCGACAAAACCGCGAAGCCCTTATCCGCGCCGACATAAGTGCGGAGGGCAAATCCGCGCCGTCCGAAGCGCTAAGGAAAAAGGCGACCCTAGCGCGACGACATAACCGCGGAGGGCAAATCCGCGCCTTCCGAAGCACTCAGCACCCTAACCCTAACCCTAACCCTAAACCTAACCCCTAAACCTAATCCTAACCCTTACCTTAATTTAAATCGGCTTTCTGCCGCCGTGCTGTTTTAAAGTGCCCTTCTGTCGCTGCGCTGTTGTCGCCGCGGTGATGATGTCGCAGTGATGACGTCGCGGCTTTAGCGACGCAGTTTTGTCGCCGCTATTTTGACGAGCGCGGTTTTGTCAGGCCACGGCTTCTGGGTGACACCAGCCATGAGATCACCTGGATTTCTTGATCACTCCAAAACTATCGTATGATTGATCGTTCCCTTCTGCTTCATCCTGTCACACACACACTGTCTATCTCTCCCTTGGATTGTGCCAAAGATGCTTGTTCCAAAAGGCTATACTTGGTTTTTTTCCTTTGAAAAGGTTTTGCTTCTCATCCAGAAAACGTCTTCATGAAGATGATTTTTGGGGATGAGAAGCGAAACATTGTCAAACAAACAAACAAACAAACAACCCCTGAGAAACTCCAGTTGCTTTTTTTGGGGGGGGGGGGAAAGCACCTTTGGGACAACCATGACTTGGATGATTAAATAATCTCCATAATCTGAGCTATTTCAGAACATGGGCTTGGCACTCTTTTAGAAAAGCGCCAGACCAGAATCCAGAAATAGCCTGCGTGATGCACATCCCTCCAGCTTCAACCTCTGGAGCTTTCCATTTGTGGTTTGAGTCACTGGAGAAGGTGGCCAGACTGACCCTTCTTTAGAATCCTCCCAGGCTTCCATTCTTGCCCAGCCCAACTTAAGAAGGGTGACGGGTTTCCTGCCAGCAAATGACGCTCAAGAGGGAAGAGAAATAAAGGCAGGAAATCCACCAATAACATTCCTTGTTTTGAAATAAATAAGGACAGCACCATCGCTGGCTTTGTGTGTGTGTGTGTGTGTGTGTGTGAGAACAGAGTTTTGGAGGACACTGCGCTGCCCTAATTTTCACTCAGCCGTCTTGGAGAGCCAATTTTTCTTCCTGCATGACATTTTAAGAATTTTTTTTTTTAAAAAAACAACTTTCTGAAATAACACAGAGCAGATGAATGACATCCATTCTGTGAATATACAATCTACGCAGTGTCACTTTACTTACCGATGTGATTTTCATTTGATTTGTTTTCATACAATATTCTATGGCCGTGATGGCAAACCCATGGCATGCATACCGGAAGTGGCAAGCAGAGTCATCTCTCTGGGCACGAGAGCCGTCGCCCGTAGCTCTTCCAGGTTCCGGTGCGCGAACCGATGGCACGCATGCCGGAAGTGGCATGCGGAGCTATTTCTCCGGGCACGCGAGCCGTGACTTGTTGCTCTTCTGGATTCCGGTGCGTCAGCCAGCATGGAAGTGCTGGAAACTGGAGGAGCAGCCATCCAGTGTGCATGTGCGCACCGGGAAGATGGTCTTCTGGTTTCCGGTGCGCACATGTGTGCCAGCCTGCTAGTCTTCACGCATGCATGCATACCAGAAACCAGAAGGCCAGATGGCTGGTGTGTAGGCAAGTGCTGGAAACCGGAAGATCATTTTCCCGGCATGGGCATGCACACCGGGAAGTTTCTCTTCTCGTTTCCAGCCCGCCCGCCCGAACGGGCTCCCGTTAAGATTCGCCAACACTATTCTATGGCAATGGGAGCGTCAAAGATTTTCATACGATTAGAGGGACTGGAGCGGAATAAGCAGGAGATGGCGGCAAAATGTTCAAGGTTTCTGGCTCTATGTTGACATCTAATGGCCAGTCAGATTTTTGTAGAAAAATATCTGAAGCCTTATCAATATAAGATCCAACCCTCCACGCCCATTATACATCCAGTAGCCCAAAAGCACTCATATTATATCGTACCATCGTGCCAGTCTTCCAAAACCAGGGATTTCATGACAAAATTTAACACAGAATATATGATGTAGGATTTACGGTTTAATCGGAGGGACATCTGCCGTTTTTCCGGAAGACAACTGAATAAAGCCAATTCATAGTTAATATCAATTTATCAAAACATGGCCAGGCTTGTATTATTCCACCTTTGTCTGCTTTTAAGCCAGGTTTTATTAAAACTAAAGCCCACAACACCCATATATGATTAAAGACATATTGCCCAGGGATATTTAAACAACCATCTATTGCAATCAAGAAAAGAAAAGAAATCTGCTATGAAAAGAAATCTGGTTCGAAGGACAGAGGACTTCCAGAAAGCAAGCTGCAAAATCCATTTTCCTAGGTTTTTCCAGCTGCAAGATACAGCATTTTGAGGAAAAAATAAATCAAGATGTGCTAGCAATTGTGTGACCAAACTCTACCCTTTTGTGTGAGTGTGTCAGGCACCTGTACTAAATGGTAAAATAGGTAACATCTGAATGGAAAGGAAAGGGGATGAACATGCTTCTTAAGTAATAGGTAAAGGTAAAGGTTCCCCTCGCACATATGTGGTAGTACTTCCCGATTGTGCTCATCTCCGTTTCAAAGCCGAAGAGCCAGCGCTGTCTGAAGACGTCTCCGTGGTCATGTGGCCTGCATGACTAAACGCCAAAGGCGCACGGAACGCTGTTACCTTCCCACCAAAGGTGGTCCCTATTTTCCTACTTGCATTTTTTACATGCTTTCGAACTGCTAGGTTGGCAGAAGCTGGGACAAGTAATGGGAGCTCCCTCCATTACGCGGCGCTAGGGATTCGAACCGCCGAACAGCCGACCTTTCTGATCGACAAGCTCAGCGTCTTAGCCACTGAGCCACGGCGTCCCTCATCCTTAAGTAATAGTTGGGTGCAAATTGAGAAATGGATATTCTGATTCCGTTTTCAAAACTTAAATTCACGAAGCTGGTGAACAGTTCTGCTTTTTGCGCTGAAAGATGAAAAACTAATACACATGAAACAAGTTTTAAAAATACAACATGGAAAGTGGTAGAATGCTGCTCCCCATTTGTTCATATTCAGTATTTCAGCTGCTTCTGACAATAATACAATAAGCAATTGTTTCTGAAATGTGATTGTTGCTGCCATCGGTCTTTTTCGGACTTGACAATCAGTTATTTTATTTTTTTTTAAGTTTCCTGAGCTATTCAGTTTTTATTTGGCGGGACTGCCACTTCCTAAGAGTTTGTTGTTCTTTTAATAACCGTTTCCATTTTCACCGTTCTTCTATGCGCAGCTACAAAGGGTTAGTTATCAGTAGAGATCATTATGAGATGTTGTATAAGCTTGGAGGTTCTTTTAAGGGGAAAAAAACAACAACTGGGCAGCGATCCAACAGTTTAGAAGGCCAATTTCTTTACAGGTGTTTGCATATCAGTCCTGATCTGCTTCTTTGTTGTATAATAATCTGCAAAAAAAAAAAAAATTGCATAAGTAAATAAATAAATATCCACACCAACAAGTAACGGCAAGAAGGGATACATGGAAAGGTTTCTCCAGAGTGAACAGGGTGGAAATCTTATGAAAAAGGAGATGGGAGGGGAACAAAGTCAAGATATGTATTCTCTTATTTCTGGAACGCCCCCCCAATAAAACCAATCCCCAATTACTTTTCCTGCATTAAAAGCAATCTGAGAAATGACTAGGCTTCTATCAAGGGGGCAGAACCCAGGTCAAAAAAAGTCAAGATGGCAGTTTAGACTGCGCAGTTAAATACTCTTTCTCCATATGCGTCATAGATC
Organism: Thamnophis sirtalis; assembly: GCF_051295495.1. NCBI lineage: Eukaryota > Metazoa > Chordata > Lepidosauria > Squamata > Natricidae > Thamnophis > Thamnophis sirtalis. The sequence goes on from NW_028261389.1 coordinate 72,038,477, forward strand.
AAAGCTGGTATTCGATTGGTTTGGATTGCCCGAACCAGTAGCGGAAATCGTGGGTGGCTCCGCCCACTCTATGGCATCCCATTTAGGCCCTTTTTATTTTGGCCAAAAGCGTATGCGCGGAAGGATCTGCACATGCGCGGAGGTGGTGTGTGCGCTCACATTTGTGAACTGGTAGGGAAGTTAAGTATATACCACTCCTGTCACAGATGCATATAAATAAGGGGATATAAAATAAGATTTTTTTAAAAAAAACAACAACAGTTCAGGTAAAAAAGGAGGGGAGCCTTTCGTGTGCACCCACATTTACCATCTTGACTTTTTTTTATTTCCCCATGGACACCTGTGATTTACACTGTATGTGACTCGTTTAATAAAACATCCAGGTAGCAAACCTTGCATTTTACTATCTGGCTGTTTTATCTGACCAACTTAATAAGATCACCTACATTTCTTTGAAGACAAATTTTGCCGCATTCTCCCGAAAATAAGACAGGGTCTTATTTTCTTTTGATCCCCTGAAATAAGCACTTGGCTTTATTTTCAGGGAGGTCTTATTATTTTTGAGGTGCAGGAAGCGGCGAGCGTGGTCACCCCATGTGTGGCAATATTTTCAGGGAGGGCTTATATTCAGGGGAGGGCTTATTTTAGAGCATGCCCTCAAAAGCCCAATTGGGCTTATTATCCGGGGAGGTCTTATTTTCAGGGGAAAAGGGTATTAAAAGGATATTGAAGTGAAAGATCCCGAGCAGCATATAACTAGTCTTTGGCTTATGGCCACAATTGAGCCCGTCATTAAAGGGATCATCATGTGACTGAAGCCAATTCACAACAAAAAATTTTGCAGCAGTTATTAAGCAAGCATAGCAGTCATTAAACAAATGCCACGGTTGCTAAACGAACCTATTTTTCATAATGGGCATTTTTGGGGGGGCTGGAAACTGAAAATAAAGACCAGTTTCTGTCCAAAAGAAACTTGTACTTGAGAGACCGCCTCCTACCAATTACCTCCCTACGACCTATTAGATCCCACAGATTGGGCCTCCTCCGAATATCATCTGCTAGCCAATGTTGACTGTCGACCTCTCAGGGGAGGGCCTTCTCTGCGGCTGCTCCGGCCCTCTGGAACAATTCGGATTCGGAGATTCGGATCCTCACCACCCTTCAGGCTTTCCGCAAAGCTATCAAGACTTGGCTGTTTCGGCAGGCCTGGGGCTGATGAGTTCCCAGCCCCACTTGAATTGTTGTGACTGTTGGGTTGTTTTTAAACTGTTTTTGTATTGTTTTTGTCGTTGTCCGTTGTTGTATTTCCCCCCTCCCCTACTTTGTTTGTTAGCCGCCCTGAGTCCCTCGGGAATAGGGCGGCATACAAGTGTAATAAACAACAACAACAACAAAAACACATTGTAAATGACAGTCACATGACCAGGGAAGGAGACGGCTCTCAGAATTTCAAATCTGGGTTGTAAGCGGCCTGAGGGACATCCATTGTGACTTTGAATGGTTGCTAAGCAACCAGTTGTAAGTCAAGGGCCATCTTAGGTAGCCCTCGACTTACAATCTTTCACTCAGTGACCATCGAAGTTGCAACGGTCTTGTAAAAAGTCACGTCTGATCGTTTTTCACACTTCGCTGCAGCATCCCAACGAGTCACCTGATCAAAATTCAGATGCTTGGCAACTGGCATGTACTTATGACAGTTGCAGTAGCCCGGTGTCATGTGATCACTTTTCTCAATCTTCTGATAATCAAATTCAAAGGGGAAAGCAGAGTCATTTAACAACCATGTTACTGACTTAATAACAGCAGTGATTCGCTTCACCACAGGGGCAAGAAAGCTCATCGAATGGTGCAAAACTCACTAAGCCACTGTCTCGCTTACCAACAGAAACACTGGGCTCAGTTGTAGTCGTAAGTCAAGGACGGCTTGTATTTTGGGATGGTTTATTTTTATGAGCCTTTGTAAAAATTTGACTTTGACTGGCATAATGGTTATCGGATAAAATAGGAATGGCACCCCTCTGTTTAAATACAGGTGGTCCTCAACTTAGGACCACAATTGAGCCCAAAATTTATGTCGCTAAGTGAAACGTTCGTTAAGTGAGTTTTGCCCCATCTTACGGCTTTTCTTGCCGCAGTCGTTAAGTGAATCATTGCATTTGTTAAGTTAGTAACCCAGTTGTTAAATGAATTTGGATTAGCCATTGACTTTGCTTATCAGAAGGTCACAAAAGCGGATCACCTGCCCCCCCATCCCCCAGGAACACTGGGACCATCATAACTATGAACCCGTTGCCAAGCGCCTGAATTTTGATCACATGACCCCCCAGGGATGTTGCAATGGTCGTAAGTGTGAAAAATGGTCATACGTCACTTTTTCAATGCTATAATTTTGAACGGTCACTAAATAATCTGTTGCAACTTGAGGATTACCTATAATAAGGATGCCACACCAGAGCGATTGGCAGCGTTCACCTCCTATTACCGTATTTCCCTGAAAATAAAACCTAACTGGAAAATAAGCCCTAGCATGCTTTCCCCCCAAGATGCTCATAATATAAGCCCTACCTAAAAATAAGCCCTAGTTAAGATAGTCAGTCAGATGGATGCATTTTGTACGTCCGTTGCAACAACAGCAAAAAAGGCCTCACCTGAAAATGAGCCCTAATGCGTCTTTTGGAGCAAAAATTAAGTCTTGTTGGGGTGGTGGTCTTATATTTGGGGAAATATGGTAGGTGGGTTTTTCGGTAGGACTATCATTTTGCAAAACGCAAAAGAAGCATTAGCAATAGCAGCAGCACTTAGACTTATATACCGCTTCACAGTGCTTTACAGCTCTCTCTAAGCGGTTTACAGAGTCAGCCTCTTGCCCCCAATAATCTAGGTCCTCATTTTACCCACCTCGGAAGGATGGAAGGCTGAGTCAACCTTGAACCTGGTGAGACTCGAACTGCCGAATTGCTGGCAGCCTGCAGTTAGTAAAATTAGCCCGCAGTACTGCATTCTGACCACTGTGCCACCAAGGCTCATTAGATGGGAACAAAGAGATCAAGAAAACAGAACCTCTTTCCTGTTCTTCTGACTTTTACACCCTGGATGGGGGCATCCCTAATCCAACTCTCTATGCAGAGTCAGGACTGAAATCCACCTTAAGGACCTCACCATGGCCAGGTGTTAAGATCTTAATCTTCAGGGCCCCCTTTTAAAAATGTAGGCTGTTCCTGTTCATGCTTCCTATTGTGGCCCGCCAGTGGCCAGTGGAGCTGGCAGCAGATTTGGACAGTGAGGAGGTTGGGGAGGAACCTGGGCCAATCCTGAAGTCTCTGGAAGGCTCTGATGAGGGCTCTGTGTCAGAGGCAGAGAGGGGGCCAGGGCTGTCTGACAGTTATCAGCTGCTTTCAGAGTCGGACATCAGTGGGGCAGAAGAACAGCTGGAGCCTGTTCCCAGTGTGTGCACACACAGAGTTGCCCGGAGAAGGGAACAGCTAAAGAACAGATGTCAACCTGGGAGTAAGGCCACAGGTGGACGATGAATGGCCCCTCCCAGAGGAAATAAAAGAGGAGCGAAAGGGGAGTGGAGTTTGCAGGAGACAATAAGTTCGCTTAATTTGTTTGTGACTCTCCGAGACTATTGCCAAGTTTTGCAGATATCGACCTGGCAGCTCTCCAAGCCAGATAAGGTCTATGACTGTAAATCCTCCCTTGAAAGACTTTGCTAGATGGGAATGAGCAGAATTCAGTCAATTAATAAAAAGGGTTTTTGTCGGATTAGTTCAATTCATGAAGGTGAAGATCTGTTCCTGACTTCTTGCCAAGTATTGTCTGCTACGGAGTGGCGTTTGGAAGATATCGGCCTGGCAGCTCTCCAAGCCTGATAAAGGCCTGTAGTTGTGAAATCTCTTGAAATCTTGAAATCTCATGCTGGAGAGGAATTCACTTTAAATCAGGGGGTCTCCAACCTTGACAACTTTACGACTTGTGGACTTCAACTTGCAGAATTCCTCAGCCAGCAGATGTTGGCTGAGGAATTACGGGAGTTGAGGTCCACACGTCGTAAAGTTGCCAAGGTTGGAGACCCCTCTTTTAAACTAAATAAAAGGGGTTTTATCGGGACGAGGAGTCGGCTTCATGCTTTTGGGAAGCCTAGGTCAAAACAGCTCCTGCCATTTACCCTTTCAGCCCGTGGAATTGCAACCTGAATCTGAAGAGCCTGCGCTGAAAACGGCGCCTGGATCTACATACCTGTCAAATACGTCTGTCTTCGCTTCTTCCCGAGCGTCACAGTTTTGATCGCTCTGCCTCTTTCCACCTCTCTCCCCGGGAGGCGAACTTTCCCTTCTCTGTCCACAGTCCTGTTCGCGGGCTGCAGAGGTGGGCGAGACTCCCGGGCCACGTGCGTGTGGTAGAAGGCGGGGACCTCGTGGCCCTGCAGCTCTTCCCACTGGAGGAGACCCACGACGGGAACGTCCTGGGAGAAGTCGAAGTTCCACCTTTGCTTCGCCTGTTCCATGCTGGACCTCATCATGCTCTGGAACTCCTGCAGCAAATGGTCGTGATCCACTGGTCCAAAAAGATTCCTCCTAGTGGGGGCTGTTTTGGCCGAAATCAGGTCCATCTTTTCTCTCCCGTCCGGTCTATCGTTGAAAAGAGCGTCAAATACCAAGGACCTGTTGAGAAGAAAACAAACTCAGTTTTGGTTTCTTTGATTCACAAAAGGGGATTAAGTACTGAGGTTCAGTGTCCAAGATTCTCCACTCCTGGTAGTAGGGGAAATACCTTAGAGCAGTGTTTTACAACCTGCTGGCTGAGGAATTCTGGGAGTTGAAGTCCACACTTCTTAAAGATGTCAAAGATGAGAAATATTGCCTTAGACTAGTGGTATCCAACATGGCCGCCAGGCCCCACAGGGGGGAAATTTGATTTTTAATGGGGGCAATTTGAACCTTGTTTAAACCAACTTTTTAGGCTTCCTCCATATGAGTAGGGTTTACTTTTTGAGTAAAGTAAGATTTATATGTTAAGGGGGAGCAATCAGGATTTTAGACATGCTTAGGTGGGGCACGGCCAAAAAAAGGTTGGGAACCACTGACTAAGGAGTCCTTCCCTTCCTTTCCCTTCCCTTCCCTTCCTTTCCTTTCGCTTCCCTTTCCTTTCTTCCCTCGCTCCACATTCTAATATCCCTCCCTACTTGGAACAGTTTATATCCTCCGATGTTACCTTAACAGTTCCTAGGTCCTTGGTTAGGACTCGAGCTGTTGAGCTACCAACCAGCCCCAAAGGCTGTGAATCTCACCAAAGATTAACCAAATAACAACAACAATAATAATGCAACCCCTATCAACTATTAACACCAGTCACTGATATTTGTGACACATCTTTAAATGTTCACTTGACTGAGTTTCATGTTTAGTGAATAAAGTATATAACAATAACAATAAAAATTTGAACCACGGCTTCTGCACCAAGGAATTTAAATTTATCAGACTTGAACATTCTGATTCTACAAAAAACCACCCTACTTGGAACAGTTTATATCCTCCGACGTTACCTTAACAGTTCCTAGGTCCTTGGTTAGGACTCGAGCTGTTGAGCTACCAACCAGCCCCAAAGGCTTTGAATCTCACCAAAGATTAACATAATAATAATAATAATAATAATAATAATAATAATGAGGAGGAGGAGGAGGAGGAGGAGGAGGAGGAAGGAGGAGGAAGAAGAGAAGGAGACTCGAGCTGTTGAGCTATCAACCAGCCCCAAAGGCTGTGAATCTCACCAAAGATTAACCACATAATAATCAGTTCCTAGGTCCTTGGTTAGGACTCGAGCTGTTGAACTACTAACCAGCCCCAAAGGCTGTGAATCTCACTAAAGATTAAATAATAATAATAATTCTATTCATTTCCCCCTCTTTAACATATCTTCTAATGAAGATATATTATTGCTTATAATAATCGTAACAATCATATTAATCATCATCATATTGTTTACATTACTCCACATTTCAATCCCACTATCACAACTACCACTTCCACACTTTTGGCCATAACCTAAGGTTCCCCCTCATCCCCCAGCCTTCTTATCTTAGGGCTGAACATTCAGGATGCCTTCATCCTGCCCCCCCCCAACTGACATCATCCCTGTCATCCTTCTCCTTCCCTTGGGGTGGATCAGCCAGCCGGCCCTGTCTTGAGACAGGGTGGGTGGTGGGTGGGAGGACGATGATGACCGGCGCCGTGACCCATCAAAAGCGTGAACGTCATAAGCGCGCCGACAACACCGCGGCGCTAAAACCATGATTTCAAAAGCGCGCTGACAACAGCACGCCGACAACAGCGCGCTGACCGAAGCGCGATTTCACTTAAGGTAAGATTTACAGTTAGGTTTAGGGTTAGGTTTAGGGTTAGGTTTAGGGTTAGGTTTAGGGTTAGGTTTAGGATTAGGTTTAGGGTTAGGTTTAGAATTAGGTTTAGGGTTAGGTTGAGGGTTAGGTTGAGGGTTAGGTTGAGGGTTAGGTTACAGCGTGCTTCTGTCGGCGCGCTTTTGTCGGCCCGCTTCGACCACAATAATACATGGGGAAACAATTGATACAAACTCAAGGTAAACCACTCCAAACTCAATTGCAGAAAATACGACTTCAACAACAGAGTGATCAACGCCTGGAATGCTCTACCTGACTCTGTTGTTACTTCCTCAAACCCACACAGCTTCAACCTTAAACCGTCTACCCTGGACCTCACCCCATTCCTAAGAGGTCCGTAAAGGGGGCGTGCATAAGCGCACCAGTGTACCTATTCTCCCTGTCCTACTGTCCCCATTTATTCGGTCCCCATTTCCTGTGTTCATGTCTATGTTTATGCTTTATACCTGTTACCTTGTACATATTTGACAAAATAAATAAATAAATAGAATAAATAAACCCATAGAAAGAAGAAGATAGAAACGAATTGGAGTATTATAAAGTGTGGAGCAGATGGTATAAATCAGGGGTAGTCAACCTTTTTATACCTACCGCCCACTTTTGTATCTCTGTTAGTAGTAAAATTTTCTAACCACACCGGTTCCACAGTAATGGTGATTTTATGAAAACCTAATGAAAATGGTTTTAAAGAATGCTATGAATTTTTTTTAAAAAGTCAATTAAATTTTAAAAAAAGGAAAGTCCTTCAGTATCGGACAAAACCCCTACCGCCCACCATGAAAGCTGGAACGCCCACTAGTGGGTGGTAGGGACCAGGTTGACTACCACTGGTATAAATGGTTGGGCGATTGACTGTATAAGAAGTAAGTATTATCTACAACAAGTATGATAACACTGTATAGAACTGAAAATATGATTATAAGAGCCGAGGTGGCGTAGTGGTTAGGGTGCAGTACTGCAGGCCACTTCAGCTGACTGTTATCTGCAGTTCGGCGGTTCAAATCTCACCGGCTCAGGGTTGACTCAGCCTTCCATCCTTCCGAGGTGGGTGAAATGAGGACCCAGACTGTGGGGCCGATATGCTGACTCTGTAAACCGCTCAGAGAGGGTTGAAAGCCCTATGAAGCGGTATATAAGTTTATTTAAATAACAAATAATAAAATAATAATTATATTATTATATTCTAAGTGACTATATAGTATAGAGTATATTAGAGAACGTAGTAATAGAACTTATGTAAATATGAATGATATTAATGATACTGAAACGGACTGGCTGTAATGAGTGGAAATTTGTGTTTTGTTTCTTGTTTAAATAAGTTCAATAAACATTATTTAAAAAAATAAAAATAAACCCAAGCCTGCCGCTCATGGCTTTGCGAAGTCACCGATCACCCCATGAAGCCCTCTCCCATTCCAGGACAGCCCCCGCCTTTCACAAAATTTCCCCCCAAGTTTCTGGGGCTCCAACCTGACTCTTGCAGCTCCGGATCCACCCTCCAGCTGTTGAAAACGGCTCTGGCTGAACCCGCTGGGAAGATGATGTGCCTTCAAAGTCCTTCCCAGCTTAGCCTCCCTCTGGCATCTCCTGGTGGTTCCCCATCCAAGGACCCAAATCCAGAGCCAGGCAAGCTCAGCCGGGCCACTGAAGGTGCTTCCACTCGGGCTGGGAGACGAACCTCTCTGCGCGGCCGAGGCTGCCGAGAAGGGAAGGGCAGGGCGCCAGCGGTTGCGCAGCCAGCCAGCGGCGCTTCCGAGGGGCCGGGCTCGTCAGTTGCCCAAGCGGGCCATCCCTTTCTCTTCGCGGTTCTTGCGGCGGGAAACTCCCCGCCCCGGCGACGTGAAGCGCGGCCGCCCAAGCGCGCAGCTCCGCGCCAGCCCGCGAAAGCCGGTATCCCCCGCGGGAGCGCGGCCCCGGGCTTTGGATCCCGGGCGCGTTGTTTTCACGGGGGAGGTGGTTCTGAAGGAAAGCAGCGGGACTGGGGGACGTAAACGGGACATGTTACGATACAATATAATAGCAGAGTTGGAAGGGACCTTGGAGGTCTTCTAGTCCAACCCCCTGCCTAGGCAGGAAACCCTATACCGTTCCAGACAAATGGCTCTCCAACATCTTCTTAAAGACTTCCAGTGTTGGAGCATTTCACAACTTCTGGAGGCAACTTCTGTTCCACGGATTACTTGTTCTAACTGTCAGGAAAGTTCTCCTTAGTTCTAAGTTGCTTCTCTCCTTGATTAGTTTCCACCCATTGCTTCTTGTTCTGTCCTCAGGTGCTTTGGAGAATAGTTTGACTCCCTCTTCTTTGTGGCAACCCCTGAGATATTGGAAGTCTGCTGTCATGTCTCCCCTGGACCTTCTTTTCATTAGACTAGACATACCCAGTTCCTGCAACCGTTCTTCATATGTTTTAGTCTCCAGTCCCCTAATCATCTTTGTTGCTCTTCTCTGCACTCTTTCTAGAGTCTCCACGTCTTTTCTACATCGTGGCGACCAAAACTGGATGCCGTATTCCAAGTGTGGCCTTACCAAGGCATTATAAAGTAGTATTAACACTTCACCTGATCTTGATTCTATCCCTCAATGTTGGTTCCTGGCACCTGAGCTCGTGGTTGTCTACCAGCAGAGAAGCCCTGCTGGATTTAGCAGGATGCTGCTCCCCTAACATTTGTTGCTTTGGGTTGCCATGACAACAAGCACAGGAGTAATACTTGAGTAGCAACAGTAACTGAAACTGATTCTCACCACCTTCGCCTGCGCTACAGAAGAACCTCCCAAGAGCAGGTAAATTGCCTGACTGTCAAAAGCGACAAACCTTGATTTTTCTCATTCAAGGTGTTAGTGCAGTGATGGCGAAAATTTTCGGCACCAAGTGCCCAAACTGGAATGTGTACTCATGCCTGTTTTTTTGGCCCTTTATGGCCATTTTCCAAGCTGTTTTGGGGGCATTTTCAGACCGTTTTTGTGCCCAAAATGCCCTTAAAAAAACCAGCCTGAAAACAGGCCAAAAAGACCAGGATGCCTGTTTTGGGGGCATTTTTCTGGCCATTTTCTGGCCATTTTCTGGTGCTCCAGCACTCGTCAAAACTAGCTGGAAACCAGAAGAGCAGCTGGCAACGGTGCACGCAGGTTCACCAACATGGTGCTAGTGCCAGGCACAACTCTATCACTCCTTCACGTCAAAATGTTCCTTCCTTCCTTCCCTCCCTCCCTCCCTTATTTATATCCCATCTATATTATTTTTACAAATAACTCTAGGTGACAAACATCTCCCTCCTCCTATTTTTCCCACAACAACAACCCTGTGAGGTTGGGCTGAGAGAGAGAATGACTGGACCAAACGTACTCAACTGGCTTTCATACTAAGGTGGGACTTGAACTCACAACCCCCCACTTTCTAGCGTGGTGCCTCCCCCACGACACCAAGCTGGCTTCCTTGCATCGCATGCCGGCTTTCTTCTTACTTTACTTTATTGTCATTGTACGTATATTTATTTATTTATTTATTTATTTATTTATTTATTTATTTATTTATTTATTTATTTATTTATTTATTTATTTATTTATTGACTTATATACCGCTTCATAGGGCTTTCAGCCCTCTCTAAGTGGTTTACAGGTTTTTAGCAAATTGAGTCAGCAAATTGCCCCCAGTCTGGGTCCTCATTTCACCCACCTCGGAAGGATGGAAGGCTGAGTCAACCTTGAGATTTGAACCGCTGAACTGCAGAGAACAGTCAGCTGAAGTGGCCTGCAGTACTGCACCCTAACCACTGCGCCACCTTGTGCATTTTACACATACAACGAAATCCACATAACACCCATAGACCAGGCCCAACAGACATAACAATCCCCAAACACACCCCCACCTACCAAAAAATTCCCCACCCCCTAAACCACCCAAGCATCCACACAACAGATCAAGCAGTGCTGTCCAACAGCTCACTGATGGTGGCCCTTTAGTTCATTGTTGAGTGCAATGATAGCTCTGGGATAAAAGCTATTCAGAAGACGTGAGGTCCTAGTTTTAATTGTTTCTCTATCTTCTGCCAGAAGGCAACAGTCTAAAAAGATTTTAAGGAGGATGGGAAGAGTCGCTGAGAATGTGATGCAACTTCCTCCAACAGATTGATTAGAGCAGTGTTTCTCAACCTTGGCCACTTGAAGATGTCCGGACTTCAACTCCCAGAATTCCAGAGAATACTGGCTGGGGAATTCTGGGAGTTGAAGTCCGGACATCTTCAAGTGGCCAAGGTTGAGAAACACTGGATTAGATTAGATTTACTGCCCTAATCAAAGGAGTTATGTGCCTACCTAGAGTGGTGGAAGATATCCTTAATTCACTTGGAGATCATGGCTCTGGAGGCCACTGTGTCTGGGCAAGGCTGTCAGCCTAGAACCCACCTTCAACTGGATTTTCGGGTTTTCTTTGAAGACATTTCACTTCTCATCCAAGAAGCTCCTTCAGCTTCTTGGTTGAGAGCTTCTTCAGCTTCTCTGAGAGCCAAAGAAGCTTCTTGGGTGAGAAGACAAAGTTCTTCAAGGAAAAACCAGAAAGCCCAGTTGCCTCTTGAAAAAGCACCTTTGAGACAACCATGACCTGGATGACTAAGAATCTCCATGGCCACCTTCAACTGCTTCTTCTTAAGCTACGTGGAATCTTAGGCTAAACAGGAAGTGGTGGAATCACCTGGAAAGCCCCTGAAACAGGTCATCCAAGGCACTGGTAGGTCAATTTGGGTTCTTTGTTCTGGAAGCACGCCTCCTCCCTAGAAAAATCCCCATTGGCAAACCAGCTGCATTTACAGGAGGGTTCATGTAAACGCAGCTGGTTCGCCAATAGGGATTTTGGCAGGAAATCTCCCGGTAAGGATAATCCAAGCCTGGAAATCCAAGGAAAAGGGAAGTTAGGAAATCAAATCTATTTTCACCTCTGGGTAGTTTTGAGCTCCGTTTTTGCTGGCAGAGGGCTGCAGGAGGCTGTCACGGGCAAAAACGGATATCAAGCTGGCCATGCCCATCCTGGCCATGCTATCCTCAGCCCCCAAGGTCAACCCCCAGAGCTCACTGTAACAGCATTGCCAAAAAGAGTTTAAGAGTTGTTAACCTAATTTTGTGAAGCTTCTTCTCCGGTAACATTGTACAGCAAACAAGACATACAAAACCTTTGCCAGACCAATTCTCGAATACAGCTAGTCTGCCTGTAATCCACACTGTATATCGGACATTAATACAATTGAGCGAGTCCAGAGGTATGTCACGAGAAGAGTCCTCCACTCCTCTACTCACAATAGAATCCCTTATGCCACCAGGCTCAAAATTTTGGGCTTGGACAACCTGGAATACGCCACCTACGGTCTGACCTAAGCATAGGACACAAAATTGTCTGCTACGACGTCCTACCTGTCAACGACTTCTTCAGCTTCAACCTCAATAATACTCGGGCAAACAATCGATACAAACTCAAGGTTAACCGCTCCAAACTCGATTGCAGAAAATACGACTTCAGCAACAGAGTGGTCAATGCTTGGAATGCTCTACCTGACTCTGTTGTTACATCCTCAAACCCCCATAACTTTAACCTCAAACTGTCTACTGTGGACCTCACCCCATTCCTAAGAGGTCCGTAAAGGGGGTGTGCATAAGCGGACCAGCGTGCCTACTGTCCCTGTCCTACTATCCCCATTTATTTGTATTCATTTCCTTATTCATGTCCATGTTCCTACTTATACATGTTATCTCGTAAATGTTTGATAAACTAAATGAATAAATAAATAACATAAATAAGTAAACCCAACCTTGATGCAGCCCTCAATGAAATCGAGTTTGACACCCCTGATCTAGCCTGCGGAAGAGTATTTTAGAGTATTTAGAGTATTTATTAATACTTATAGGCCGCCCTTTTCCCTGAGGGGACTCAGGGCGGCTTACATAAAATAAGGGGAGGGGGTATACAAACAATAGACACACACAATACATAGAGTAAAATAATAAGCAACATTCATTCATCATTCGGGAGGGGACAATTATCTTTGTCCCCAGGCCTGACGGGCTAGCCAGGTCTTGAGGGCTGTGCGGAAGGCCTGGATGGTGGTGAGGGTACGAATCTCCACGGGGAGATCGTTCCAAAGGGTCGGAGCTACTACTGAAAAGGCTCTCCTCCGTGTAGTTGCCAGTCAGCACTGACTGGCAGATGGAACTCGGAGGAGGCCTAATCTATGTGATCTAATTGGTCGCAGGGAGGTAATTGAAGGGAAGGGTCCCACACTTGAATTCCCTGCGTTCCGGGGAGGTTATGAGAAGCCACAATGACATCATACTCATCTTGATGTCATGGTGTGCAGGACTCCACTTGTCTTTCCTGGCTCCCTTCTCCTGAAGTGCAACTGCCTGCAGAAGATTTATTTGGTCTCCGACCTGCCTTCTCCAACAGGTGCCCTCCAGGTCTGCTGGCTTCCCGCTCCTACAATTCCCAGTTATTATTAACTGCACTGCTTGGTCTCTGGATTCGCTTCAAGGTGCTAGTTGTCACCTACAAAGCCCTTCATGGTATTGGATCTGGGTACTTGAGAGACCGCCTACTGCCAATTACCTCCACTAGACCGATTAGATCCCACAGATTAGGCCTCCTCCGAATTCCATCAGCCGCCCAGTGTCGACTGGCGACTACCCGGAGGAGAGCCTTCTCTGTGGCTGCTCCAACCCTGTGGAACGAACTCCCCGTGGAGATTCGTACCCTCACCACCCTCCAGGCCTTCCGCATAGCCCTTAAAACCTGGCTGTTCCGACAGGCCTGGGGCTAAAGACTTGCAGCCCCACTTCGAATGGTATGATTGTTGTGTTTTTTAACTGTGTATGGTCTTTATATTTTGTAACTTTGTTTGTTTCCCCCTCCCTTGAATTGTGAGCCGCCCTGAGTCCCTTTCAGGGAAAAGGGCAGCATACAAATAAAGTAAATTCAAATTCAAATTCAATTGAGAAGCAAGATCCAGATGTCAAGTGTCAAGGAATCATCTCTTCAAGATCACTGAGTCTTAAATTTCCCCTCTTAAATTTCCCCTCTCAAAGAAAGAGATTGTGTGGTCTCACCAACTGACATCAGGCAACCTCAACTGATCTTGAAAAACCTAAGCAGAATCAGGCATGGTTAGTCCTTTCGGGAAGTGACCAGGGAATCTTGGAGTGGGTAGGTAAATTGGATTTTTAAAAAAATGTAAACATTTTTAAAGTCTCAGTGAACAACCAGTGAAATATGAGTTGGCTGTGTGCGGCAGCAGCCAAAAAAGCCAACACAATCCTAACAGAAGGATTGCATTAACAGAAGGATACAATCAAGATCAAAGGAGGTAACTAATACCACTCTATAAAGCCTTAGTAAGACCACACCTAGAATACTGCACCCAGTTTTGGTCACCACACCATATAAAAGATGTTGAGATTCTAGAAAGAGTGCAGAGAAGAGCAACCAAGATGATTAGGGGACTGGAGGCTAAAACATATGATAAATGATTGCAGGAACTGGGCATGGCTAGTCTAGTGAAGAGAAGGACCAGGGGAGACAGGGTAGCAGTCTTCCAATATTTGAGGGGCTGCACCAGAGAGGAGGGGGTCCAGCTATTTTTCCAAAGCACCTGCAGGCCCGACTAGCAACAATGGATAGAAACTAATCAAGGAGAGTTTCCACCTGGAAATAAGGAGAACTTTTCTGACAGTGAGAACAATCAACCCATGGAACAGAAGTTGCCTTCAGAAGTTGTGGAAGCTTCATCAGTGGAGGCTTTAAGAAGACCCACCTCTCCTCTCCTCTCTCCTCTCTTCCTCTCCTCTCTCCTCTCTTCTATCCTCTCCTTTCCTCTCTCCTCTCTCCTCTCCTCTATTCTCTCCTCTCTTTTATCCTCCCCTCTATCCTCTCTTTTCCTCTCTCCTCTCCTCTCCTTTCCTCTATCCTATCCTCTCCTCTATTCGCTCCTCTCCTCTATTCGCTCCTCTCCTCTCTTCTATCTTCTATCCTCTCCTCTCCTCTATCCTTTCCTCTCTCTATCTTCCTCTCTATCCTCTCCTCTCTCCTCTCTTCTATCCTCTCCTTTCCTCTCTCCTCTATCCTCTCCTCTATTCTCTTCTCTCTTTTATCCTCCCCTCTATCCTCTCCTTTCCTCTATCCTCTCCTCTCCCTTCCTCTATCCTCTCCTCTCCTCTATTCGCTCCTCTCCTCTATTCGCTCCTCTCCTCTCTTCTATCTTCTATCCTCTCCTCTCCTCTATCCTTTCCTCTCTCTATCTTCCTCTCTCTCCTCTCCTCTCTCCTCTCTTCTATCCTCTACCCACTCCTTTCCTTTAGTCTCTCCTCTATCCTCTCCTCTCTTCTCTCCTCTATCTTCCCATCTCCTCTTCTTTTATTGCAGGAGCCTTCAAAGTCCACAGCTGGCATTATCGTGGGCAAGAGCAGAAGATTGAACTCGATGGTGGGGGGGGGGCGTTCCCCTGGCCCTGGGATCCCTCTCACCACCACCGTTTCCCACCGCCGCCTCACCCCCCCACCCCCAGCCTACTCTCCCCTAAGACCACCGGGTGGCCCCAACACCGGCCTTGCGGCTGATCCGGCGCTACCACCCAGATCTCCCTTCCTTCCAGCCGCGGGACCGTGCCAAAAAAAGGGGGGGGCTCAGTTACTCACCTCCAAGCCGCACCCCTCTGTCACCTCCTCCTCCTCCTGGAACGGCGGGATCCGGAGCCGCTGGGGATCCGCGCAACGCGCAGCAAGAAGCCCGGTCACTTTCAAATTTCGCGGGGCGCCGCCGCAGCACCTTCCCCTCCGCGGTCCTTCAGGCGGCGGGCGGAGAAGAGAGCCGGGCTCGCTGCCTCCTTCGCGTCCTCCTCCTCCTCGCTCGGCTACTCCTCGTCGTTTCTGCCACTCCCCTCCCACTAGGTCCCCCACCCCACCCGACCCCACCCCTCCACCCCGCCTGGGGGTTTGCAACAGATTTGCAAATCTGTTGCTTTGCTCCGCGCTTGATTAAACTTTCCCATTCCGGGCTCCGGGCCAAGCCCCCGGTGGCACGTGGATTTGCAACGTGACTCCTTCCCACCCACCCACCCACCCCCCGCCCCCATCCCCCCCTTCCCACCCCCCCTTCCAGGATTGGGAAACTTTTGCCAAATAAAGCAAAGCAGAGAGCCAAAAACAAAAAAGCAACGCACTCGCCTGGAGAGGGAGGGAGGGAGGTGGGGGGTGGGTCGTTTTGCAAAGCGTTGCACAAGCCTCAAGGGAGGAGGAACTTACAAGAAGGTGAGGCGGAGATAACCAGCTGGGAGTAGGTTGGGAACATCCCGATTTGGGGCTGTGGTTGTTGTTGCCCGCATGAATTGATATCACCGTTCCCGGAGTGGGGAAACAAAACAGATCCCAGGAGGCGAAAAGGAATTCATGCAGTTCAGATCAGGACTGGGGATGGGGAGGCTCCAGGATTTTCATTCAAAGGTTTGGCTGCCAAACAAACAAAAAATAACGAATTCTCCTTCAGAACAAAAATAGCTAAAGACAGGTTGTTCTTGTTAGATGTGAAGTCGTGTCCGATCCATCGCTACCACATGGACAACGTTCCTCCAGGCCTTCCTGTCTTCTACCATCCTCTGGAGTCCATTTAAGCTCACGCCGACTGCTTCGGAGACTCCATCCATCCACCTCATTCTCTGTCGTCCCTTTCTTCTTTTGCCCTCCATCTTTCCCAGCATGAGGCTCTTCTCCAGGGAGTCCTTCCTTCTCATTAGGTGGCCAAAGCACTTGAGTTTCCTCTTCAGGATCTGGCCTCCTAAAGAGCAGTCAGGGTTGATCTCCTCTAGGACTGACTGACATTAGGCTCTTCTCCAGGGAGTCCTTCCTTCTCATTAGGTGGCCAAAGGATTGGAGTTTCATCTTCAGGATCTGGCCTTCTAAAGAGCAGTCAGGGTTGATCTCCTCTAGAACTGACCGTTTGGATTGCCTTGCAGTCCAAGGGACTCGCGGGAGTCTTCTCCAGCACCAGAGTTCAAAGGCCTCCATTCTTTGGCACTCAGCCTTCCTTATGGTCCAACTTCCACAGCCATCCATTGCAACTGGGAAAACCACAGCCTTGACTATACGCACTTTTGTTGGCAGGGTGATGTCTCTGCATTTTAGTCGGCTGTCTAGATGTGCCATAGCTTTCCTCCCCAGTAGTAATACAGGTAATCCTCACCTTAAAACATTTAGTGAGCGTTCAACATTATGGTGTCATTGAAAAAAGACTGTTTTTCACACGGTCTTCTTGTTAGCATCCCCATGATTATGGGATTTACATTTTGGATGCTTGATAATTGACTCACATTTGTGACCGTTGCAATTGTCCCGGAGTTACGGGATTGCCTTTTGCGGCCTTCTGACAAGCAACGTCAATGGGGAAACCACTTAACAGCCTTGTTACTCATTTAACAACTGCAATGATTCACTTAACAAACGTGGCAAGAAAAGACGTAAAACGGGGCTCCCTTAACAAATTTCTTGCTCAACAGCAAAAAACCTTTGGGCACAGTTGTGGTTGTAACTTGAGGACTACCTGTATAAAACATGCTTTTTCCATGTGAGGCTGATTTGTACCATCGCCTGTCTCCAATCCAGTAGAAGCTCCAACAATAACATATATGTCATCTGCAGGACGATATCATGAGAATATCACGGCGCAGGAGTTGTCCCATGTTCCCCGTCCCCACCTCTGTTTTGCATTTAGGGAAGAGATTCTCCTTAATGTCCTACCAGCCACCTTTTCCTTCTGTGGGAAGTTATCATCCAGCCCTCTCCCAGAAAAATGAAATATCCTAAGAAATATTGAAAAGGCAGAATATTTCTCTGGATATGAAAAGAAAGAAACATGTTTTAAAAGACAGAATAGTTGCCTGTAGCTTCCTGCCCATCCCCACTGTTAATGGGCCATTAAGACGGCCAGGCTAGTCCACTTTACATAATAAAGACTTCACCAGCAGCTACAGGAAGGTATGATAATATTGGCCCTTTACTCAACTGACCACATGGCATCTGAGAATTCAACTAAACCTGGATTCAAAACACAGCCCAGAGAGTTGCCCCTGCATGGCCCTATGGGAGTCTGACAACCAATCAGAATACATTTCTTACACAGGAACAGGAAACAGAGAGGTGGGACTGAACAGGTTATAAAAAGCCTAGCAAGCCCCTCCCTCAGCCCTTCTCTTTTTGTCCACTAACATTGAAGCATGTGATCACCTTTTCTGTTCAGGTCTCAAGCCATGTGGCCCTGTCCAACAATAAACCATCTTTCCAAGCAGCCTCCATGTCTCCAGTGTCTTCTTCCCCACTTGGAGCCGAACCCAGAAGGACATTTCTTTCATCACTTCCCACCCCCAAATAATGGGTTTGGCTCCAAAGGATGAAGACCCCAAAATCTACACATTTCTACTTTGCAGACTGTAGTCCAGTGCTTCTCTAAGAGGCCATTTTCAAGCCTGAAAAACAGCGTGAAAACGGTTCATAAAACAGCTTGAAACCCCCCCCCCCAAATGGTCTGTTTTTTAAACCAGAAGAGTAGCTGGCAACGGCATGCGTGCCTAAGGAGAGGGCTCTGTGTGCCACTTTTGGCACCCATGCTATAGGTTCGCCATCAGGGCCCTACACCATTTCTGACAAATGCCAGCTTCCAGGGATGAAGCTCCCACAACTTCTGAAGGCAACTTCTGTTCTATTGGTTGATTGTTCTCACTGTCAGAAATTTTCTCCTTATTTTTAGGTTGAACCTCTCCTTGTTCAGTTTCCATCCATTATTCCTTGTCTGGCCTTCAGGTGCTTTGGAAAATAGCCTGACCCCCTTCCTCTCTGTGGCAGCCCCTCAAATATTGGAAGGCTGCTATTATTTCATTCATTCTGGCTGGAAATTATGAGAGTTGAAGTTTACGCATCTTGGGAAACACTGTGGTAGACCAGAGGTGCCCAACCTTTGCAACTTTAAGATCTGTAGACTCCCAGAATTCTCCAGGAATTATGTGTCATCATGACTTTGGGGTGAAGCATGTGAAGAGGCAACATTTCCCTCCCCCCCTTAAATTCTGAGTCATGAATCATGACTCTTCATGCTAAATCTCTTTACTCCTATTTTCCTGTTCCTTTGATTTCTTGTTTTGGCGCTGAAGGTCTCTGCAGTGCATGGAGGTCATGCTGAGGTGAGCCAGGCCCTCCACAAGGCCACTGGTCCTGCTGTCCCACCCAGGGGTGGGCTCCTACTAGCGTTGGTACCGGTTCGCTTCCACCATATGTGCGCAATTCAGCGTCAATTGTTCTGCACATGAGCGAAGAACATGAAAAACTACTAAAAAACATGCCGGCAACGGCAGTAGAGATCGGGGAACTGGTTTGAGGGCGTGGCCAGCCTGGGTCGCTGCTGGTTCTGCGACCTAGGCCAAATTGCCACTAGTGGTTCGCCCAAACCGGTGCAAACCGATAGAAACCCACCTCTGCTCCTACCCCAATGAGAATCAAAATCAGAATAGAGCTGGAAGGGACCTTAGAGGTCTTCTAGTCCAGCCCCCTCCTCAAGCAGGAGATCGTATAACATTTTAGACAAGTGACTGTATAGTCTCTTCTTAAAAACCTTCAGTGATGGAGCGCCCACAATGACTGAAGGAAAGCTGTTCCATTGGTCGATTGTCAGAGGTGGGTTCCTACCAGTCTGCACTTATTCAGTAGAACCGGTTCGTCAAATCTACCGAACCGGTTAGAAGAGGTTCCACCAGTGGACCCGGAAAGCAGGCCACACCTACAGAAGAGGTTCCAAAATTTTTTGAAACCCACCACTGGTCCTTGGATATGATTATTCTACACTATCATGCTCCTATTTATAAAACTCAGTGCCTCTGTGAAAGGTAAGGATGACTACTGCGTTTGTGGTGCAATCAGAACATTGCGTGTGTTAAAGTTGTTTTAACGCAAACCAAAGATGCCTTTTAAAAAACAAGTTTACGTCATATTCTTATGCATGCCAGTGCTGTGTGTGAGGTAATTTAAGGTGGTTCTGACAAGTGTCGTTGGCATCATATCCGGTCACATGGGCGGCAAGCCACTCCCATCCGGTCACATGGGCGGCAAGCCACTCCCACAAAGGAGGCCACACCCACAGAGTAGGTTCGAACAATTTTTGAAACCCACCACTGTCGATTGTCCTCATTATTAGGAAGCTTCTCCTCAATTCCAGGTTGCTCCTCTCCTTGATTGGTCTCCATCCATTGTTTCTTGTCTTACCTTTGGAAAATAGGCCGACCCTTTCTTCCTTGTGGCATCCCTTCAAATACTGGAATACTGCGATTGTGTCCCCCCTAGTCCTTCTTTTCTCACTTTCCCTTCCTTCAACCGGCCGGTGCCCACGCCCTTGGCTGAAGGGGAAGCACTGCCTCTCACCTGCCCCCCCCCTTCCTTGTCCTTCCCACACTGGGAAGGCTCTTCCGTGCATTGTAAAAACAGCAGAGGCAACTTCCCAGCTCCTATTTTAGCAAGACTGATTTTTCCCTCCCGAAGCAGCAGAGCCGAGAGACATCTAGGGGGAGGGCAAAGAAGGAAAGATGGCGATGGGTCCCTTTGTAAGGAGCATCAAGCTACTTCAATTTTCTAGATGTTCCTGGCATAGCGGGCAAATCCTGGCAACAGCGCCAGGATGGCCATTTTAGGCCCATCCCACACAGCTGCAGGTAATTTCATATCAAATCAATTCGTTTATCGGAGGTGGCCTGCCGAGCGTGACCCGTCAAAACCGCGGTCCACAAAAGCGCGATCGACGAAAGCGCGCATTTGACGTCATCACAGCGCGACGAAAAAAATTAAAAATTGAAATAAAAATTAAATTAAACCAAGCCGATTCACATAAAGGTAAGGGTTAGGTTTAGGGTTAGGGTTAGGGTTAGGTTAAGGGTTAGGGTTAGGTTTAGAGCGTTAGGGTTACGTTTAGCGTTAGGTTAAGGGTTAGCGTTAGGTTTAGCGTTAGGTTAAGGGTTAGGTTTAGGGTTAGATTTAGGGTTAGGTTAAGGGTTAGGTTTAGGGTTAGGTTAAGGGTTAGCATTAGGTTTAGCGTTAGGTTAAGGGTTAGGTTTAGGGTTAGATTTAGGGTTAGGTTAAGGGTTAGGTTTAGGGTTAGGGTTAGGTTTAGGGTTAGGTTTGGGGGGGTTAGGGTAAGGTTTTCGCTTTATTTTTACATTTTTTTGATCACAGCGCGATGTTTTCGTCGCGCTGTGATGACGTCAAATGCGCGCTTTCGTCGAGCGCGATTTTGTCCTCCGCGGTTTTGTGGTGGAACCCCTGCCGAGAGCTTCCTCACACCAATCACTTGTCCCAGGTTCATGGGATGAGAAAGGGGGCTTCGGTGGGAGCAGAGCTTCCAAGGCCTCACCTCACATCTGGCGGCACGACAGTTTATTATATATATATATCAGAAGTAAAACTTGGTTTTTTTCCCCCCTTAAGCATAAAGGACAGGATGCTAGAAGGGCCCAATGTACTAGTGGTGGGTTCCGGATTCCGGTGCAACCGATACGGTGCAACGGGGCCCGGAATCCCCCACATGCACATGTGAGCAAACACGCAGCATGTGCATGCATCCCTACCTCCCTGATGCCTCCGTGACGCCTCTGCGATGCTCCAGCTGCTCAGCAGAGCATTGTGCAGGTGTCATGCGCTCCGTGCGTGTGCACGGAAGCGCCGAAGAGCTCAAATACAGGTAAGGAGCTCAGGTGGGTGAGTGGGCCCTCTGGAGCACCGTACCAGAACGGTACCCAGGCACTGGTACACCCCAGTGGTGGGTTTCAAAATTTTTTGGAACCTACTCTGTGGGTGTGGCCTCCTTTGTGGGAGTGGCTTGCCAGCCATGTGTTTTTTTCTCTCTCTCTCTTTCTCTCTCTCTCTCTCTCCCTCCCTCTCTCTCTTTCCTTTTGTCTCTCTGTCCCTTTTTCCTTTTTTTCTTTCATCTCTCTCACACTTTTTCTTTCTTTTTTCTTTTTTATTTATTTATTTCTTCCTTTCTTTCTCTTTCTCTTTCTCTCTCTGTGTGAGTGTGTGTGTGTGTGTGTGTGTGTGTGTGTGTCAGTGGTGGGTTTCAAAAAACTTTTGGAACCTCTTCTGTAGGTGTGGCCTGCTTTCCGGGTCCACCGGTGGAAACTCTTCTAACCGGTTCGGTAGATTTTTACGAACCGGTTCTACCAAATTGGTGCGAACTGGTAGGAACCCACCTCTGGTACACCCGTACTGGGGCATACCGCCTGCAACCCACCACTGTGATGTACGTGTGGTTTATGAGATTGTTATGAAGTGCCTCAGTTATTTATTCTTCCCTTGTATGTTTTTTTGTAAAACTGAGTTGTGTATTTAAGATGGGCGGCTGCATAGAATTTCTAAATAAAATAAATAAACACACGTAGTCCTTGCTACGCCCACTCCAACTACCC
Source organism: Thamnophis sirtalis (assembly GCF_051295495.1). NCBI lineage: Eukaryota > Metazoa > Chordata > Lepidosauria > Squamata > Natricidae > Thamnophis > Thamnophis sirtalis. The sequence goes on from NW_028261389.1 coordinate 72,060,356, forward strand.
CCGTCTTGGGCTTAAGAAGAAAGGATATTATTTACGTTACACTTCAGACTTCAACACATTAGATTCAAGGCTCTAGTACAACCCCGTGAGATCGGATGACAGCTGTTCGCTATCTCGATGATAACAATTTCAAAGCGTTATCGAGGGAAATGCCCTGAGCTAGCCGGTTCTCGAATATAAGATTACGTGTGAAGTTTTATTAACTGGGCCAGATCTGTTATTTGCACAGATTTTCTGGGTCAGAATGAAGATTCGAAGTTAGGAGGCCATTGTAACTCTGCTAGAAATCGCCAAATCTTCTTTGATGTATTTAGTTTAGCAAAAGCACTTAAGACTTACCATATTTTTCAGAGTATAAGACAAATGTTTTCCCCCCTAAAAGTGTGTGGAAATGTTGGTGCGTCTTATACACCGAATACAGCCCAATGCCCTGTCCCTGCATCCCATTTTTGTGAAAAACAGCTTGACAGTGAGAACAATTAATCAGTGGAACAGCTTGCCTCCAGAAGTTGTGAATGCCCCAACACTGGAAGTTTTTATGACGTTGGATAGCCATTTGTCTGGAACGGCATAGGGTTTCCTGCAGTGGTGGGTTTCAAAAATTGTTCGAACCTACCCTGTGGGTGTGGCCTCCTTTGTGGGAGTGGCTTGCCACCCACGTGACCGGATGGGAGTGGCTTGCCACCCATGTGACCGGATATGAAGATGCCGACGACACTTGTCAGAACCTCCTTAAATGACCTCACACACAGCACTGGCATGCATAAGAATATGATGTAAACTTGTATTTTTAAAAGGCATCTTTGGTTTGCGTTAAAACAACTTCAACACACGCAATGTTCTGATTGCACCACAAACGCAGTAGTCATCCTTACCTTTCACAGAGGCACTGAGTTTTATAAATATGAGCATGATAGTGTAGAATAATCATATCCAAGGACCAGTGGTGGGTTTCAAAAAAATTTGGAACCTCTTCTGTAGGGGTGGCCTGCTTTCCGAGTCCACTGGTGGAACCTCTTCTAACCGGTTCGGTAGATTTGACGAACCGGTTCTACCGAATAGGTGCGAACTGGTAGGAACCCACCTCTGGTTTCCTGCCTAGACAGAGGGTTGGACTAGGAGACCTCCAAGGTCCCTTCCAACTCTGCTATTGTATTGTATTGTAATTCCACACAGTCTCAAACGTCATTTTAAGGAAGGACCGGCGGGAGTAGGCATGATGACCTCACTGTGACTCATGGCAGCGTAACAAAGTGGAAGTCTAGTCACATCTCTCGAGTTCTGTCAATCATTTCAGCAGCCCGGAGAGCAGGGATTACCCCCTCCAGGGTTCAGCTCCGTGTCGAAGCCCCAAAGGCTTCTGACGGCCCTTTTCCCGTAATTCGCGCAACAGCTGCCCCCTTCCGCTACGCTACGCTACATGAGCCTTCGTGTGGAACGCTCTCCTTGCAATGTGACAATTTCCTCATACGTGCAAGTTGTTTGTTTAAGTCTCGCTCTTCCCTGCAAGCTTTAGTAGGGATTGGTTAGTCATCCAGGCAAACTTCCCCCCCGCCTTTCACTTTGGGGCTGGAGGGAGGGTGGTGGAGGAGGGTCAGAGCTTGCATAAACAAGCCACAAGGGTGATCCACCACCAGAAGCTGCATTCAATGGCAAAACCCTTTGATTAATAGAATTCGGAGACCAGAATGTGTTTTTGGAGCTTAAAGCCAGTTACACACCCTCCTCTCGTGATTTCAAGCTTCCTTCATCAGAGTTTAAGAAGGGAAGGGAACTATTGAGCTGCTGCTTGTAACTGCAGGAAGTTCGCACCCAACCCCTCTCCTAGAAAAGCGAAATATCCTGGGAAATATTGAAAAGGCAGAATATTCTATTTCCCTGGATCAGAAATGGAGAAGCATGTTTTTAGGCAGAGTGAGTCTCACTCTTAATAGCCCCCACCTTTCTCAATGGGCCCTTAGGGGCCCGGAGCTAGTTTACTCTACATAACAAAGATAGTTATGTAGGGAACCCCCGGTATGCCCAAATATGGGAGGAAGATCACTACTTTCGTTCTCTGTCCTTTGGCTCGTCACAAGAGACCATCCAGGCAGAAACCCAATATTTTTACTGTTGCCTTTTTGTTACATTTTGTTGTATTTGTGCTGACAAATAAATAAAGGGAGACTAGTATAGATCTATTTCAAGCTATTTAGCTCTCATCAGCTAGCCATACCCTTACTGGGATTTGAGCCTGGGCTATATTACATACTAGGCAGACATCTTAGCCATTAGGCCACAGGCTCTTATCCGTTATCAGCCAAGCCAGGGTGAAAGGTATCTATTAGATTTTTACATACATACATACATACATACATACATACCCAATAAAAATAATTCTGGTTTCCAATCTATATAGTTCCCTGTTAGCTTTTAATTTCCTTTTCCCTGTCACAAAATCCCCAAAAATGGAAAGGCAGGGAAAAGGTGAGACACTGGCTGGCTATCAGCTCTGGCACGTTTTCGGTGGGCTGGCTGAGTTCTCCCAGCTGCATTGTGCAAACAATTGCAGATTGTTTGCGATTGTGGGAATGGGTTTTGAAGGCATCATGGATTGACTCAGAAATCCTTCCATACTCGATAGTTGATTGGTGGAATTATGCATAATTGAAAACAGTGATATACCAATATAAATGGTTGGTAAATCTCTTTCATATTGGGATCTGTGATTCTATAAAGGTATACTGTTATTAAATAGACAATCAAGAATGTAAGGGAATTAGGTTTATTGAAAAAATAATAATAATACTAATTGTAATTGGATATACAGTTCAGTTCAGTTTATTGTATTTGTATGCCGCCTTTTCCCCCCGAAGGGGGACTCAGGGCAGCTCACAACTCGAACCGGGGAAGGGGGGATACAGACAAAAAATTTAAAAAACAAACATAACAATATACAATTTAAAACTCACAACAGTCATACCATTCGAGACGGGGGCAACAGCTCTTTAGCCCCAGGCCTGTTGGAACAGCCAGGTTTTGAGGGCTTTGCAGAAGGCCTGGAGGGTGGTGAGGGTTCAAATCTCCACAGGGAGTTCGTTCCAGAGGGTCGGAGCAGCCACAGAGAAGGCTCTCCTCCGGGTAGTTGCCAGTCGACACTGGCCGGCGGATGGACATTGTACAAAGTGAGGTATTTAGTTATATTAGATGAAAAATCTGTGATTGTAAATGCTATTTGAGAATATGGATGCAAAAACACTTGTAACCAAACGACTTGCTGTATGTGATGATGATTTTTTGTGTGTGTGTGTTGTTTGTTTAATAAAAATAAAAATTTCTTGCAAAAAAAAATAAAAAAATCCTTCCAATAGTCAAAAAGGTTTTTCCCCCCCTCCCTAGAAGAATAATCACCAAAGTTCATTTTCCACATAGAGATTCCGATTGGCCATTCCCACCTGGCGGAAAGATGTGTCACTCACCAGAGTCTGGAAACTCCCCCATGAGGCAATCTTTACTTTCCCCATTCTCACAGATAAACGGAGGGGCGTGCCGATTTCTATTGTTTTGCCAGTTTTGCTTTCTGATTGAAAGATATTTTTGTGAATGAAAGGGGCGATTGAAGAGGTCGTTTTGACAATGGGGAACCACCTCCCCTGAGCAGTCATTTTGTGCAAGGACCTCATAATACTTCTCCAAACTTCCATATCTGGGCCATAATTCAAAAGGTTGCCTTTCCCTGCTCTGAACCATATTGGGGAAGTAAAAATGGGTTGGAATCAGGATTGGGAAGACCAGGCTCAGGTCAGAATGTAGCAGAATATAATGGATTAACAGAGTTGGAAGGCACCTTGGAGGTCTTCTAGTCCAACTTCCTGCTCGGACAGGAAGCCCTATATCATTTCCAACAAATGGTTGTCCAATCTCTTTTAAAAAAACTTGGAGTACCTAGAACCTCTGGACCCAAATCATTCCGCTGGTTAATTGTTCTCTCCTGGTTAATTGTCAGGAAATTTCTCCTTAGTTCTAGGTTGCTTCTCTCCTTGATTAGTTTCCATCTACATTTGGGACCTTCTCTTGCCCCAAGAAGAATTCAGGTAGTCCTTAACATAACAGAATAACAGAGTTGGAAGGGACCTTGGAGGTCTTCTAGTCCAACCCCCTGCTTACCCAGAAACCCTACCCCACTTCAGACAAATGGTTATCCAACATCTGCATTATCCCTAATTAAATTTATACACCATCCACCTCTCACTGTCAAGCAACACCATGTTTAGATAGAATAGAATAGAATAACAGAGTTGGAAAGGACCTTGGAGGTCTTCTAGTCCAACCCCCACTTAGGCAGGAAACCCTACCCCACTTCAGACAAATGGTTATCCAACATCATCTTAAAAACTTCCAGTGTTGGAGCATTCACAATGTCTGGAGGCAAGTTGTTCCACTGGTTAATTGTTCTCACTGTCAGGAAATTTCTCCTCAGTTCTAAGTTGCTTCTCTCCTTGATTAGTTTCCACCCATTGCTTCTTGTTCTGCCCTCAGGTGCTTTGGAGAATAACTTGACTCCTCCTTCTTTGTGGCAACCCCTGAGATATTGGAATACTGCTATCATGTCACCCCTAGTCCTTCTTTTCATTAAACTAAACCTACCCAGTTCCTGCAACCGTTCTTCATATGTTTTAGCCTCCAGTCCCCTAATCCTCTTTGTTGCTCTTCTCTGCACTCTTTCCAGAGTCTCAACATATTTTTTACATCGTGGTGACCAAAACTGGATGCAGGATTCCAAGTGTGGCCTTACCAAGGCATTATAAAGTGGTATTAACACTTGACGTGATCTTGATTCTATCCCTCTGTTTATGCAGCCTAGAACTGTGTTGGCTTTTTTGGCAGCTGCTGCACACGGCTGGCTCACATTTAAATGATTGTCTACTAGGACTCCAAGATCCCTCTCACAGTGACTACCTAACGAATAAAAGCCAACATCTCAGAGCTGTTTGCTTATTACGTTTTCTCCCCCGGTGAAACAGATTTCCTAATTCTAATTTGATGCCTGCCAACTTTTTAGAAGAAATGGGAATGTGGAATGTCAGGCGGCATTGACACTGAGGCTGCGCCGTTATTGAAAATATAGGTCAGGCCGGCAGCGGGAAATATTTTACCAGCGTTTTGAGCATGCAGAAAAAAAAGAAAGGGAGAAACCATGAACCTACCCCCCTGGGGGTTGTGTTTTTGATTGGGTTGTCCTCTGCTGAACCGGCTTCTCCTCATGGAACATCCAGAGCCCCGAAGCCAAAAATAACACGAGGATTTCGGAATGGAAAATAAACGGAAGGGAGAACAGACTGTGGCTCCCTTGTTTGCAACCTTCCTTCTTTTGCAGAACCCGAAACCTGTGGCTTTCTCTCCTATGTTTTCAACACACACACACACACACACAAATACACAAACACACACACAAACACACACACACACTCCGATATTCAGCCAAGAGGATTTTATTTTTTGATAGTGTGAATCACTGGTGAGAACTGCAGCTGGAAAGAAAAGAAACAGGGAGGAAGAAGCGTTGCACAGCGTGAACCATGGAAATAGACTGGTGCAAAAGAAAGTAAAAGAGACAGAAAGAAACAAGAAATAAAGGAAGGAAGGGGGGAAAGAAGGGAGGGAGCAAAGAATGAAGGAAAGAAAGAAAAAAGTAAAAGAAAGAAAGGGAAAGAAAGAAAAAGGGAATGAAGGAAGGTAGGAAAGAAGGAAGGAAAGAAGAGAAGGAAGGAGGAAGGAAAGAAGGGAAGAAAGAAAAAGGAAAGAAATAAAAAACGAAAGAAAGAAGGAAAGAAGAGAAGGAAAGAAGAGGGGAAGAAGGAAGGAAAGAGAAAGAAAGAAGAGAAGAGAAGAAACAAGAGAACTTGTGTATCTATATCCAAACAGGAGGTCAGGATGATTTCTCTACATATCAATTCTGCAGATGTGTCAAGCGCTAGGAAAATCAGAAGATCCAAACAGTTCAATTGGGTATAAAGATTCATTGCAAGCCTGAGCTCTCTGCAAGAATCTGAACCACTAACAGTCAAAGGGAGTTTAGAAGGAATTCAAGCTGGGCTGGAGACTTAAGTTCTTCTTGGAGCCTAGGAACTCATGGCTGATGACTCATTTCACCCCTCTGTCAGGCTGAACCGGGTCATCTCTTACAAGTTGTGAGGAAATTGTGGCTCAGGGCTAAAATGAATAGCAATAGCAGTTAGATTTATATACCGCTTCATAGGGCTTTCAGCCCTCTCTAAGCGGTTTACAGAGTCAGCATATTGCCCCCAACAACAATCTGGGTCCTCATTTTACCCACCTCGGAAGGATGGAAGGCTGAGTCAACCCTGAGCCGGTGAGATTTGAACAGTCGAACTGCAGAACTGCAGTCAGCTGAAGTAGCCTGCAGTGCTGCATTTAACCACTGCGCCATCTCGGCTCCTGAAATGAAGGATTCTTGGTGCTCTCTGAGTTGGGTTATTTTCTTATATTTCATTACCCAACCAGGTAACATCACCACCACCACCAATGCATAACATTATTTGACTTTTTCATCCAGTGTTGGGTATAAAAAACCTGCTGCAGATTGCATCAAGGTGTTCGTGGCACGATAAAGTTTTGTTGTTGTTGTTTGTTGTTTATTATACTTGTATGCTGCCCTATTCCCGAGGGACTCAGGGCGGCTAACAAACAAATGGGGAAGGGGGAAATATAACAAATGAACAGGACAAAACGAGATACAAGAAACAGATTAAAAGCTACACAACAATCGCAACAATTCAAGTGGGGCTAGGAACTCATCAGCCCCAGGCCTTCCGGAACAGCCAGGTCTTGACAGCTTTGCGGAAAGCCTGAAGGGTGGTGAGGGTCCGAATCTCCACGGGGAGATCGTTCCAGAGGGCCGGAGCAGCCACAGAGTCTTGGGTCTTGTGTTGATTATTCATATTAAGGTGAATAATCTTAATCATATTAAGGTGAATGAATGGCCCCTCTCTTGATGCAGCCTTCCGTAAAAACATTCCATCCAAGCTTTCTTGGTTTGTAGTGCAGTATGAACACACTGCCATAAAAATTTAAAAATATATCTTTTAAAGAACTTTTCTGAACTTCCTTGTCAGGAAGTTCCTCTGAAGGCGTCAGGATGTTCTGGCAGGCAATGGTCAACCAACAAAAACGTCGGTCAACCAACAAAAAAACATTGCACCCTTCTGGCCCCCAAAAACTTTGCAACCTACATGCACTACTACGAAAAGGAAGTGGGTCTCTGCTGTGTAGCTGTAGTTGATTTGCGTCATGGCTCGTCCGGAGTCTTTCATGTGACCTGCAGGGTTGATCCCAGGAGGGCCTTCAATCCTGCCCGATGGTCTGCGGTGTGGGTTACAACACAACCTTAGGGTTAACCAGAAAACGAAAAGGTTGTGGCTGAAGCTATTTGTGATAGGGAACATTTTGATCCATCCTCGTTTATAGAAAAGCGTTTTAAAAGCGTCTTGGAGCTTGTAAGACACCCAAGAAGGTTCCCAACCTCCTCACTGTCTGCCACCAGCTCTCCTGGCCGCTGGCGGGCCACAACAGCAGGCTATCCCTCATGATCTGAAAGTTACATTTTTGGCCAATGAAGCCTGATTACATTGGCTTTTGGGACAGTCATAGAACCACACAAGCAGCTCAGAAACATTGTTCAATCTAGCACCATTCCAAGATCTTTTTCACAAGCAACTACCGTATTTTTCGGAGTATAAGACGCACCCGTTTCCCCTCAAAAAAGAGGCTGAAAATCTGGGGGCGTCTTATACACTGAATACAGCATTTTTTGCCACCCAAAGCCCTGCCCCTTCACCAAAACAGCTGTGCAGAGCCTTTAGGGGGCTTTCAGAGTGCTCCTGGGGGCTGGGGAGGGCAGAAGTGAACGAAAAATGGACTATTTTTTTGCTCAATTTTGCTCCCCCAACCCCCAGGAGCACTCTATAAGCCCCTTAAAGGCTATGCGTGCACATTTTTTTTGAGAATAAATGGCCCTATTTTTTGCTCGTTTTGGGCGGGGCACCCCCCAGGAGCACTCTACAAGCCTCCTAAAGGCTATTCATGCCCTTTTTTTAAAAAACGGGCCATTTTTGGGAGGTCTGCAGAGTGCAAAAACTTTTTTTTCCTCTTGAAAATCTTGGTGCGTCTTATACTCTGGTGTATGTTATACTCCGAAAAATATGGTAAGTATTCTCCCATCCGATCTGGCCATTCTACAGTTATCTATAGTGTCTTTCTCTCACAAAGCTTTTGCCTGTGGACTTCTGTTGCGTCGGTGAAGGACTCAGCGCTTGCCTCTGCTAAATTTCAATGTGGTGTGATTCATTTGTAACGTCTGGAGTTCTGAGAACGGTTTCGTTTACCTCTTTCTCCAAGTCATAAAAACCAACGTTTGATGTCTGCAGACTCAGGAGGGAAATCCTGTGATACCCATACTGCCCTTGGACGATGAACCATTCGTGGCAACTCCGCCGATGACTTTCAAGTTGGTTTCGGATCCACTTCGTTGTCATGTCACAACAAATTAGCTTGCTCATCAGAATTGGTGGGGTGTTTCGTTCAAAAGAAGGTAGAGTCTATCTGGCTAGAGAATGTTGGATTCAGATCCCATCCTAGCTGGGGATTAAAGGTAAAAGTTCCTCTCGCACACATGTGCTAATTGCTCCCAACACAAGTGGTGATCACGTGATCATGGAGATGTTGGGTTGGTTGTAAGTATGAACTTCAGTTGTAGGTCGAGGACTACCTGTGTTCTTCTTTGATAATGACCAATTTTAAATCAAATTTCATATACTCTTTAAAGGCAAACGTACAGGTTCCACTCACACATATGTGCTAGTCATTCCTGATTCTAGGGGGCGGTGCTCATCTCTGTTTCAAAGCCAAAGAGCCAGCTCTATCCAAAGACATCTCCGTGGTCATGTGGCCGGCATGACTCAACGCCAAAGGCGCATGGAATGCTGTTACCTTCCCACCAAAGGTGGTTCCTATTTTTCTACTTGCATTTTTACGTCTTTTCGAACTGCTAGGTTGGCAGAAGCTGGGACAAGTAACAGGAGCTCACTCTGTTACGCAGCACTAGGGATTCAAACCGCTGAACTGCTGACCTTTCTGATCGACAAGCGTCTTAGCCACTGAGCCATCACCTCCCTAGCTGGGGATTATGGGACTTGAATTTGGAAGAGCACCGGCATGGAGAAGACTGAAACTGAATATTTTCCTGTTTCGGATACATTTCAAAAATGAACCTTTGCAGCAGGAGAGATACAACATCTCTCCTTTGAACTTAATTTCACTTTCTCTCTATTCTCCGAGGTTTAGAGTGACATCTAGTGTTTGTAGCAGAAAATAATTATCTTTGACCCGTATGCTGAAATGTTAGCGGGAATCTATAAATACTGGGAATTTTTAAATTGAATTTTTGGATATTCTCCCTTGTTGTCCTTGTTTTAAAAAATAGCACAGTGCAACTAGATAAATTTGATGAGAGAGAGTGACTACCTTGCACCACTCACTCTTGTTGTGAAGAAAATAGAAAGAAATGTTGGATATGTTTATGTTTATTTGAAAATATAATAAAGATGAGATACCAATAAATAAATAAGAGAAATAACAACTAATTTACGCCAAATTACTTTGAAATGGCAGGGAACGGAGCTGAAAACAAGGATAAACGATTAAAGAATTTAAAAATGCATCTTAAAAAGAAAATATGGAAAGTCACATAAATTACAATCTGCTAGATAGCAAAGTGTTAGAAGATGCCCAAATACCTGACAAAATATTCTGGGCAGTTTCCAAATAGCAAATTTTAGAGCTACAAAATTTAGACATCGATAAAAATCCTTGGATGCTATGCTTGATTCTATCAACTCAAGTCTGGCTATTCTCGAAATATTTATGCAGTCTTTTAGACAGAAGACTTTAATGAAATCACATCCTTCGTCTCATATAAAAACGAATATTTAGATTCCAAAACGGGCCCAGTAAAAAAAAAAAATTCTACTTGAGGTGTGAAATTTTTGCATATACTACGTCGGATGACATAACAAAGATGGAATAATACAAAAACCCCTCTGATGTGATTTTATCCCACACATGCATTGTTAACTGAAGTAAAAAAAAAATGCCTTTCCTTCAATGGGCCACAACTGAAGTTGGGTTTTCGTGTTGATTAGAACAGTGTTTTTCAACCACTGTGCCGCGGCACACTAGTGTGCCGTGACATAGTGTAAGGTGTGCCGTGGGAGAATTACTTTATATATAGTCAATATAGGCACAGAGTTAAATTTTTTTAACATTTTCTAATGGTGGTGTGCCTCGTGATTTTTTTCATGAAAAAAGTGTGCCTTTGCACAAAAAAGGTTGAAAAACACTGGATTAGAAGTTAACATTAGTGAATTCTTTTTTAAAAAAATAATTTTATTTGTAAAAATTTTGAACACAGTGCATTGTCAGGGTAAATCATTTACATTTACTACCTATTTACTCGTGCTCTCTCTCCCTCCCTCCCTCCGTCCCACTCCCTCCCCCCTCTCCCCTCTCTCTCCCCCTCCTTCTCTCCCTCCCTCTCCCCTCCCTCCCTCTCCCTCCCTCTCTCCCCCCTCCTCTCCCTCCCTGTCTCTCTCTCCCCCTCCTTCTCTCCCTCCCTCTCCCCTCCCTCCCCCCTCCCTCTGTCCCCCCTCCTCTCCCTCCCTTTCTCTCTCTCCCCCTTCTCTCCCCCTCCCTCCCTCCCTCTCCCTCCCTCCCTCTACTTCCCTCTCTCCCTCCCTCCCTCTCTTCCCCCTCCTCTCTCTCTCTCTCCCTTTCTCTTTCCTCCCTCTCTCCCCCTCCCCTTCTTTCCCCCTCTCTCTCCACTTCTGGGGTAAAACTCACTTAACAAACGTTTCACTTAACAGCAGAAATGTTGGACTCAATTGTGGCTGTAAGTCAAGGACTATCTGGAGCCATATGGTTACTTGTGGGTTGTTGAGGGAGGGAAGCTTGTCAATTTCAGAGAGAAGAAAAACTGACATGATGGGACCCGATGGAATTGGACAGTAAGCACAGTTGTCATGGTGTCCTTTGACCACTAGGAGGCTCTTCTGATTTGAGAACACCGCTGAGGAAAAAGCCAATCGAAGTGCTTGGTGGGGGTTCCATAAGGAGGACATTAGGAATCCATAAACAATAGAGTGGACTTCCCTTCCTTCCTCAACCTCTAGAAATTCATCCGTTGCTTCTTGTCCTGCCTTCAGGTGCTTTGGGGAATAGCTTGACTCCCGCTTCTTTGTGGCAACCCCTGAGATATTGGAAAACTGCTACCATGTCTCCCCTGGTCCTTCTTTTCATTAAACTAGACCTACCCAGTTCCTGCAACCGTTCTTCATATGTTTTAGCCTCCAGTCCCCTAATCATCCTTGTTGCTCTTCTCTGCACTCTTTCTAGAGTCTCAACATCTTTTTTTACATCGTCACACCAAAACTGGATGTAGTATTCCAAGTGTGGCCTTACCAAGGTATTATCAAGTGGTATTAACAATTTCTCCCAGCCTGGATGCAGGATACAGAAGAATGGACTGGAGTCACACAGCTGCAAATGAAAGTGGTGTTGGAAGAAATATTGTATCTTTTTCAGTTCCAAGTGTGGAGAAAAACACTGGAAACATGGAGACTGATTGGAAAGACGGTTAAATGGTGAAGCAGAACCACCAAGAACATGTGATTCTGGGTTGCTGACAAATGGAGTGGAGAGTAAGGGTTATTTATACCCTCTCTTGGGCCTTGCTCTTGAGCTTCCTGTTCCTGTGACAAGGGCATGTATTCTATTGGTTGCTGCCAGATTCCCATGTGGCTATGCAGAGTCATGTTTGACTGAATCAAGTTTGGTTGGAGTCTGGGCTGATGTAATGTCCTTAGGAGGTTTGGTAATATGGTGAGCTCTGCGGCTAGATAATCATATCATGTCCTTAAGGGTCATGTCTTAATCCCATCATCCTGGACCTGAAGGCCTTTTATCTTGTAGATAGGCTGGCCCAGTCTTATTGGGCACCAAATATCTGCTGGGGGCAGGCAGTTGAAGCTCCGAATTTCCGTCTTTAGAAACATATTTTTTGCCTGTAGGGAAATATAATATTCTGTCCTTTGAAATATTTCTCAAAATATTTCATTATTCTAGGAGGGGTGACTTCCCTCAGTGGGAAGAGATTCCTAAAAGCAAAGAACAGTTTGATGGTCAGCAGGAGATTCAAAAGTCAGAAGACGAGTCAACCCATTTACCAAAGCATCAGAAGGCAAGACAAGAAAGTAATGGATGGAAATTAATCAAGGAGAGAAACAACCTAGAGCTAAGGAGACATTTCCTAACAGTGAGGACAATTAACCAGTGGAACAGCTTGCCACCAGAGGTTGTGGATGATCCATCACTGGAGGCTTTTAAGAAGAGACTGGACAGCCACTTGTCTGAATGGATGTAGGCAGGGCCCACTGCTTGATCAGAGAGTTGGACTAGAAGACCTCCCGAGATCCCTTCCAACTCTGATGTTTTATTTTGTTATGGTATATGTAGACAGTGGCGATAATCTCATGTGCCCAAAGATGAAAAGACACACCAGTTCCCACAATTCATGAGTGGATGGTGAAGATGATGGAGTTGGTTAAGATGGTATAACTGATGGTTTTAATTGGAGAAGAACTTAGCTAATTTTATTTCTACTTGGAAATTGCTTCTGGAATGGTTCTGCTCGAAAATGAAAAAAAAGAACCTCAAAATTTTGATTTCAGGTGATTAGAATGATTTCGTTGTAATAGAAATGCCTTGAAATGTTGTGAAATGTGAAGCAAAAGGTTGTTATCCCACCTCCCCATTTTACTGCACTGAAAAATAGCTAGTAACCACTTTTAGTCCTCCTTTTTCACTTTCCTCTCTTTTCTTTTAGTTCTTAACTTTTGTTTTCTGTCTTTTTATCTTATAAGGAAACTTTATACTACATTGTATATATTCTCTTTATACATACAGAGAGAGAGGGAGGGAGGGAGAGAGGCAGAGAGAGAGGCAGAGAGAGGAGGGAGGGAGGGGGAGAGAGAGGGAGGGAGGGAAAGAGAGAAGGAGACAAAGAGGGAGAGAGAGGCAGAGAGAGAGGCAGAGAGGGAGGGAGGGAAGGGGAGGGGGTGAGAGAGAGGGAGGGACGGAGAAAGAGAGGGAAGGAGACAAAGAGGGGGAGAGAGGCAGAGAGAGAGGGAGGGAGGAAGGGAGTGGAGAGAGAGAGAGGCAGAGAGAGAGGCAGAGAGAGAGAGAGGAAGGGAGGGATGGGGAGAGAGCGGGAGTGGGGAGAGAGACCCTGGTGTCCTCCATCTTGTGATCAAAGATACTGATGCACATAAAAAAGCTGGGGCTTTGATCACATGATTGTGGCTACCATCTTGACCTCCACTGCAGGCTCTCACGATGATGGGTCTAATGATACAGAGAGGAGTTTCTTTCATTGGACATCTTCACGCAAAAGATGGACCATCTTCCACCTGGGAAGGTTTCATTCTTCCTGCTCCAGGTAGGGAGGTTAGACTTGACCCATCCAGCTCTAGGGGTTTATGATACCCAGGTGGTCCACGGCCTGCATTTTTGCACATTTATGCACCGTCACCATGTAATATTCACAGCACCTTTTGTTTTGGAGACTTCAACTGAATTCCTTCCCGCAGGTTCCACCATAGGATTTCTCATAATTTGCATTCAAAGCCAAAAGCACGTTACAACTCAGGGTCCAATATCAGGTGGGCGAAGGAGGAGAAATGTGGTTTTCCTGATGTTCAGGGGACCGTGACCCATATTTCCATCCCCGGAAGAGCAGGTGCACCCAGCAGGTAAGAAGGGGAGAATGAGTCCTGCCATCCTTCTCGCCATCCTTCTTTTCATCAAAACAAAAACATGCCTCGAGGAATTTAAAACCTGCTGTTTTTGTTCAGTTAATGCACACCCCACTAGCAAACTGGTTTTTCCTGATTATATTTTAAGGTGGGCGAGGAAGGGTGGTGCTGATAGAAACATCAAGCTTGCCCTGGAAGTCCCATCTCTGCTCAAGTGATGGAGCTGATCCAGAAAAGTCAGGGAGAAGAGATTTCTGCAGACAGAGTGAAGTCAAGAGATAGTTGCTGTGGTGGCTCAGTCGATGCAGTATTGCAGGCTAATTCTGCCGACTGCCAACAGTTCGATTCTCACCGGCTATAAAGCACTATGAAGCGGTATATAAGTGCTATTGCTATGTCACTTTCGGTCCTACTCTTTGTTAGGTTAAACATACCTAGTTCCCTCAATGGTTTGTCATACATTTCAGCCTCCAAACTCCTAATCATCTTCGTAGCTCTTCTTTGCACTCTTTTTTAAGGACTCAACAACAACGGGGTACCTTCCTTTTATTCAGAGACGGCAAAGAAGATTTGTCTTAACGAGGAGAAGACAATGGCTCTTGCCTGGTTTTCCGACTAAGAATATCCTCAGCAAAAATCCCAAATTAAAACAAACATTTTTAAAGAGGAAGGAAAATCACAGTTTAGCTCAAGTTAATTTGATGGCTCCTTGTCAAATTCCTTCCCAGCCTAAACCAACTGTTCAGTTCCAGTTTTAAGGTCTGCCCACAGCTAAGATGAATATTTTTTCACATCATTCTGAGACTGCCTAAACCTTTTCCGTCTGTTTATGGTGATCATCTACTTTCTATCTACCACATTTTCCCCAAAATAAGACTGGGTTTTATATTATTTTTTTGCTCCAAAAGGCACCTTAAAGCTTATTTTCTGTGGCTAGGTCTTATTTTGGGGGAAGTGCAATACTACCGTATTTCTTGGAGTATAAGACGCACCGTTTCCCTCAAAAAAGAGGCTGAAAATCTGTGTGCGTCTTATACACTGAATGCAGTATTTTTTTGCCTCCCGAAACCCCGTCCCTTCACCAAAATGGCCGTGCATAACTTGTAGGAGGCTTTCAGAGTGCTCCTGGGGGTTGGGGAGGGCAGAAAGGAGCAAAAAATGGGCCATTTATTCATTTGCCCCCCCCCCTCAGTCCCCGGGAGCACTCTATAAGCTTCCTAATGCCCCCTTTTATGACAAAAAACAGGCCAATTTTCGTGAAAAATGGCCCATTATTTTGCTAGTTTTTGGCCCCCCTACCTGTCCAGGAACACTCTACAAGACTCTTAAGGGCTATTTATGCCCCTTTAAAAAAAACACAGGCCTGTTTTCATGAAATACTGGCCATTTTGGGGAGGTTTGCAGAGTGCAAAAACTTTTTTTTTAATTTGCCTCTTCAAAACCTTGGTGCGTCTTATACTCTGGTGCGTCTTATACTCCGAAAAATATGGTAATTGCATCCGTCTAGCTGATAATCTTAACTGGGGATTATTTTTGGGGTAGGGCTTATATTAGGAGCATCCTGAAAAAATCATGCTAGTTTTTGTTTTCCGGTAGCGTCTTATTTTTGGGGAATCTACCAAGAAATGATGGGAGTAATCTTGGGGGTTCAATGGATGAAAAAGAACCAGGATGGCAAGTGCTAATCAAATATCTGATTTTGCTCAATATCCTACAGGAGATATGGCCGTTGTATCAGCTTGACAGAACAGATCTCATAAATATGCCGCTTTCTCTTTTTGGTAAGGGCTGACAGTTCAAGTTAAATATTAGCCATCCTGAGTTTTTGTCTGGGTGGGAACTGGTGTATAAATTAAGTAAATCAAATAAATAGATTCCTTCTGGAATCTATACCGCATGTTCTTGGAAGGAGAACAGGAGAATCAAAGGACTGTCTCAGAATAAGAGTCAACTTCTTATATTTTCCAGCTTGCCCCCCCCATTAATCGGACATGACGAGAATATTTAAGGTTTTCGTTCCTCTCCAACTGTAAAACTGCACAATGCATAGAGGAGATCTGCTCTAAAAAGCAAGTTGGTGATTTACATAAGATTTAACAGACAACTCTATGCAGATTTATGCAGGGCTGTAAAAGTTGTAAAACTTTTTGTAAAAGTTGTAGCAAGGGTTCGCTGCCCCGTTGCTGGGTGGGCGTGGCTATGGTGGGCGTGGCCTAGTCAGCTGAACCATGGCAGGAGGGGGTTTTTCACCCTCCCCAGGCTCCAGGGGCATTCGCTGGCTGGGGAATTCTGGGAGTTGAAGTCCGGACATCTTCAAGTTGCCAAGGTTGAGAAACACTGGACTAGAAGGTCACAATGGGCTTCCCCATAGTTAGAAGGTCACAAAAATGGATCTCGTGACCCCAGGACTTTGCAACCGTCATAAATTTCCGCCGTCCCCAGGCTCTGGAGACCGTCATAAACATGAGCCAGTTGCCAAGCGTTCTGAATTTCGACCCCCGTGATTCTGGGGAACGCTGCAGTGGTCGTAAAGTGTGAGAAAACATCCATAAGTCACTTTCTGCAGCACCGTTGTCACTTCCCACGGTCGCTAAAGGAACTGTTGTAAATTGAGGACTACCTTATTAAGTTCATTTAGGACCATTCGCCTTAAATGTGTGTTGGAAATAAGCAGTATGCGTTTGTTTTAAATTAAAGCAATACGCCTCTGAAACAGAAAGCAGCGAGCTAAATCCAAATCGGAGCCTCGTAAAGACATTTCTATGCACAAACCCAGGAAGACCAGATTACGGAGAAGAACGCCAAAGAAGCTGATTCAGCAACTTTTTTCTTTCTCTAAACATGTCGCTCTAGCGGTGAAGGAGTCCCAGACACGGGATCCCCCACCTCACCCCACCCCCTGGCATCACCAGAATAGTGGAGCCCTTTTGCACAATGGCCTCCAAAATTGTTTTCCTTGTGCAACTCGCTTTCTTTCAGCTGCTTCCAGACAATCAAGAGGAGAGTGAAATAATAATAATATTTTTTAAAAAATAGATGGCCTTCCAGAGCTCTAAAAACAGCAGTTCCTGGAATAATAAAGAGAAGGATAAGATAAACGGCAATCACTGCTGTTGCTATGTGCACTGGGCCAGTAGAAAGCAAAAGGACACAGCTCAAAACAGTGCTGTTGATTGGAAATGAAAGATGTCTAGATTTTAAGAGGGGTTTCCCCGCCTCTCCCCGCCCTGCATATTCAGGCCTGATTCAATGGTGTGCTCTCTCCCTGATACAGAGAGGGTTCTCACCACAGCAGCTGCATATATCACTGTAGGCAATGGTGTAAAACATCTGTGTGGGTGTGGTGGGGAAGAATAAGAGCATATGTGAGAGTGTATAAGAATATGTCCGTTAGGGTTAAAGAAAATGGATACAAAATGATACGGAGGTGGTACTTAGCGCCACTTAAATTAAATCAAATGGATGGTAAATATACAAATATTTGCTGGAGGTGCAAGAAAGAGGTTGGAACATACAAACATATGTGGTGGGACTGTGATAGTGCACAAAAAATATATGGGACAGAGTGTTTTAGGGAAATTAAGCACTTTTAGTAATTTTTTTTTCATGTTCCAAAGGTTTATTTCTTTTAAAACAAACATTTCATCATTCCTCACTCAGTAAGACATCGGAGTACAATTTTTTGTGTGTCAAAATAGTTCTAGTTTACCACCAAATTCTTGTCTAGCTTAATGTATACCCCTCCCTCCCTCCCCCCTCCCCCAACCCCCCTCCTCCTCCCCCCCTGACTTCCCAGAACCCGTACACGGTATGGATTTTTAACAAACACAGTCTAAAATCTATTGAGAAAAAAGAAATAAAGAAATTAATGAATCTCTACATTGATTTTAGCATCTTCTTGCTGAGCTAACTTTAAACAATTTAAATCATTTCTGATCTTAAGCATAGGCTAACTGGAATTTCTTGGTCCCGTATTTATTTTGTATAGAGTCAATCCATTTCTTCCAGTCTCGTTTATATCTCTCATTTGAGTGATCTTTAAGATATGCCGATATTTTAGCCATCTCGGCTAAGTTTGTAACTTTCAATGTCCATTCTTGGATTGTAGGCAAGTCTTCCTTCTTCCAATATTGCGCCACCAACAGTCTTGCTGCCGTTATTAGGTACAGAATCAAGTTAGTCTCTACCACTGTAAAGTCAGTACATATACCTAGTAAGAATAACTGAGGAGTAAACTTTATCCTTCTTTTAAATATATTTTGCATAATCCAACATATTTTTATCCAGAATGCCTTAACCTTTTGGCAGGTCCACCATATATGATAATATGTAGCATCGAGAGAACCACACCTCCAACATTTAGGCACTTTTGAATGTAAATTTAGACATGTCACCGAGAATTGCATTACTGTTGCTGGTGCAAAAACGGGATACAAATGAAACCGAAAAGGAATTGATTGTAAACTTGATCATGGCAATTTGACACAGATAAACCTAGCAGTGCTTGAACGACCCTCTAAAAGGATGCATACATGACCAGCTCTCTGCAAGGAATATAAATCCTTCCATTCCTCACTGTCCTGTCAGAGCTGAAGAAGCTTCGTGGGTGAGAAGTGAAAAACGTTTTCAAGGAAAGAAAAAACAAGGAAGTCCAGTTACCCCCTGAAAATGCACCTTTGGTTTCTGGCCGATTGTACAATTTTATTGTTCCAGCTGCTAAATTTAATACAGGTAGTACAATACTTGAAGTACAGTGGTTCATTTAGTGACCGTTCAAAGTTACAACGGCATTGAAAAAAGTGACCTGTGACCGTTTTTCACACTTACGACGGTTGCAGCATCCTCGTCACATGAACAGAATGTCAGATGCTTGGCAAGTGTTTCCTCTTTATGACGGTTGGAGTGTCCCGGAGTCCCGTGATCAGCTCTTGAAGACCTTCTGACAAGCAAAGTGAATGGGGAATCCAGATTCACTTAACAACCATGTTACTCGCTTAACAAATACAAGGATTCACTTAAACAACGATGGCAGGAAAAGTCATAAAATGGGGCATGCTCACTTAACAAGTGTTTCACTTAGCAACATAAATTTTGGGATCAATTGTGGTTGTAACTCGAGGGCCGCCTGTATCTTAATAATGTTGATTGTGTTGTTTTGGATGGAACAGCTTTCTCAAAGTAATAACTCCAGGAAGTCCTTTTAATTAATCTTCTATAAACTTAAAAATGGTTGTATGTGTGTATGTTCCAGCATAACTCTGGAGCAATTTTAACTAAACTTGGTACACAGATGACTTACTCTTTGGATAAAAGTACTGTTGGGGCAAGACATCCCTAAAACCCATGGGGTGTGTGTTCTGTTAAGATACAACCTGTTGTGCCTTCAAATGGCTTCTACTGTACTGTTGTAAAATGGCTTCTACTGTACAGCATAGTGGAGATGCCGTGGTAACAGTACTCCCTAAGGGGCTCCCTCTGGTAAAAGAGGGAGGTGGCGCAGTGGTTAGGGTGCAGTACTGCAGGCCACTTCAGCTGACTGTTATCTGCAGTTCAGCGGTTCTAATCTCACCGGCTCAGGGTTGACTCAGCCTTCCATCCTTCCGAGGTGGGTGAAATGAGGACCCAGACTGTGGGGGCGATATGCTGACTCTGTAAACCGCTTAGAGAGGGCTGAAAGCCCTATGAAGCGGTATATAAGTCTAACTGCTATTGGTAAGGGGTAAAATCCGACATTAGAAATTACATTTGGTCCGGACATTTTCCCCCTATAAATAAATACCCAGGCAATGCTGGGTTATCGGCTAGTAGCAAATAAAAAATAAACCAGCAGTCTCCTCCAATAGTCTTCCTTAAGCAAAAATCTAGCTTTTGAGTCCTAACCACTCATCTCTCCCATCTACAGGCATCCTCTGATTTTTGAGCAACTAATAGGCTTTAATCTTTCAGGACAAGTAACTTGTGAGCCCTGGTGTTTTCATTTCAGATCTCAAAAAGAA
The DNA here is from genome assembly GCF_051295495.1 of Thamnophis sirtalis. Taxonomy (NCBI): domain Eukaryota; kingdom Metazoa; phylum Chordata; class Lepidosauria; order Squamata; family Natricidae; genus Thamnophis; species Thamnophis sirtalis. The sequence goes on from NW_028261389.1 coordinate 72,080,217, forward strand.
AAGTCTGTGTCCCTTTCATGGATGCGTGCCTGGTGCCAGAAAGGCATTGCTTTCAGGCCACCTCATCACTTGGGAACCTCAAGAATTGTATTTGGAGAAATGCTGCCAGGAAATAACAACCCCTCCCTGCCAGAAGAGGTCCAAGTTGGAGAACAGGAGAAAAACAACTGCCAAATTATCTCGCCTGGATGTAATTTAAACCACCTGCGATCCTTATTTACCAGCAAACTGGGGCAGGGAAGGACTTACGAATCTCATTGTACTGTGGCAAGATTAGCCTGCCGTTAAAAGTTCAGCCGTCCCAGCACAGAGCAATTTCTCTCCCAGTTTGGTTTTAAAGGCATAGCTGCTGAATCTTGCGATCCTCAAGAAAAGGAAAAACAAAAACTCTAACTAACTTCCTGAAGTTTTTCCAAAAATAAGAGATTTGCAAGGGAAAAGCTCAAATTAGGACGGGCCAAAAACTCAGTTTTGAATTACAGCCTGGTATTTATTTATTTACTAGCTGATAACCTGGCGTTGCCCGGGTATTTCTTTATAGGGGGGAAATATTGGATTTTCCCCCCTTACCAGAGGGAGCCCGCTTGTGGAGTACTGTGAAGCTGTTACCATGGTAACTCCACTGCGCTGCACAGTAGAAGCCATTTTACGGCAGTACAGTAGAAGCCATTTTAAGGCACAACAGGCTGTATCTTAACAGAACACACACCCTGAGGGGTGTTAGGGGTGTCTTACCCCCCCAGTATTTTTCTCTAAAGGATAAGTCATCTGTGTACCAGGTTTGGTTGAAATTGTCCGAGGCATTCTAGAGTTATACACACACACACACACACACACACACACACACACACACACACACACACACACATCCTCCCATATTTGGGCATACCAGGGGTTGTGACACAATACATACCTATTTCCCTGGCTTAGCTGATAAAGGAGAAGAGCCTGTGGTTTAGTGGCTAATGCAACTGCCTAATATGTAATACAGCACAGGTTCAAATTCCAGCAAGGGTATAAGTAGGTAGGTAGGTAGGTAGATAGATAGATAGATAGATAGATAGATAGATAGATAGATAGATTATTTGTAATTTATTTGTATCTCTCTTTTTTATTACTTATACAAATAACTCAAGGCAGCAAGCGTATCCAACACTCCTTTCTATTCCTAATTTATCCATAACCACAACCCTGTGAGGTGGGTTGAGCTGAGAGAGAGTGGCCCAAAGCCAGCCAGCTAGCTTTCATGGCAATTTCTCACAAACTCACTAAGTATGAATAAATGGATAGCAGAACACATCACCGATTGAGACAAACCTTCTGATACGTTGCATTTTGCTCTGTGTTTTCAGGCCCAGTTACAACTGTCATTATTTTTTTTTAAAGGTTGCTACGTCAAAGGATCACAAACCAAGTCATTTCAATTGATAACATTTGCATCTGTGTGCACTGTGAACTATTCTTTCGTTTGTTCATGCCAGTCTAAGAATGGAGTATCGGAGTTTGTTGCAGAAAAATCAAATCCAGAAAGCGCACACAGATAACTGATTCACTTGGATTCATTAACTTCTTTATATGCACAATAACAGATGGATAAATGTACAATACCAACAGTAGATTCTTTCAACGCAGTAGAAGTTACAAGCAGAACACAAGCAGGAGAGAACAGTTAGTTTGAGAGTTCAGAGCAGACACAGTAGTTTCAGTTTCGATTCTCCGCACAGACTCAGATCTGTTTAAGCTCCCATTGGCTGGCTTAGTTGCTGTCCCTATTCATTGGCTGACTTTGCTCCCATGTCTCTCCCAGTCATGAATATTCTAACATGGAGTAAAAAAAATGAAAAGGGAAAGAACAAAATATAAAGAAGGGGAGAAAATGCAAAAAGGCTTGATTTCCCCAAGGGGGAAATTACAAGAGACAATCTACCCATCAAATTCAGCTAAGGCTTTGTCACAACATGAAGCAGGGTTCCAGATGGCCCGCCTTCTTCCAATTCTTGAAGCTAAAACGTTGCCTTCTAATAGGTAAAGGTTCCCTTCGCACATATGTGGTGGCCCGCATGAGTAAACCGGTCAGTCCTAGAGGAGATCAACCTTGACTGCTCTTTAGAAGGCCAGATCCTGAAGATGAAACCCAAACACTTTGGCCACCTAATGAGAAGGAAGGACTCCCTGGAGAAGAGCCTCCTGCTGGGAACGATGGAGGGCAAAAGAAGAAGGGGACGACAGAGAAGGAGATGGCTGGATGGAGTCACCGAAGCAGTAGGTGTGAGCTTAAATGGACTCCAGGTGATGGTGGAGGACAGGAAGGCCTGGAGGAACATTGTCCATGGGGTCGTAATGGGTTGGACACAACTTCACAACTAACAACTTGGGGAAAGAAAGACTAGAAAATGGGAGACTGATTTCTAGTCCTGCCTTATGCATGAAAGCCAGCTGGGTGACTTTGGGCCACTCCGCTCTCAGTATTGTTGTTGACAAAATAGGATTCAGGAGCTTATAGATGCTATCTTGTGATGGACTAAATAAAGGTGGAATATAAAAATAAGAATACGGTCTGGGTCACATCCCACCACGCCCCATAGTTTCCCTTGCTGAAGCAATCGATCCACTCATATTTTGAGATTTTTGTATTGCAGAATCCCAATTCTTTCCCCAAGTGGTGTGTTTCCTGTCGGCTGTGACCAGGGGGGCATTTGCCCAGGTTCGCCTGGTGCACCAGTTGCGCCCCTACCTGAACCGGGAGGCACTCGCGACAGTCACTCACGCCCTCGTGACCTCAAGACTGGACTACTGCAATGCGCTCTACATGGGGCAGCCTTTGAAGAGTATTTGGAGACTAGTACTCGTCCAGAATGCAGCCGCGCGAGCGATTGTGGGTGCACCTCGGTACACCCACGTTACACCTATCCTCCGCGAGCTGCACTGGCTACCGATCGGTCTCCGGATACGCTTCAAAGTGCTAGTCATAACTTATAAAGCCCTTCATGGTATTGGACCTGGGTACTTGAGAGACCACCTGCTGCCAATTACCTCCCAAAGACCCGTCAGATCTCACAGGGTCGGCCTCCTCCGGGTTCCGTCTACCAGCCAATGCCATCTGGCTACTACCCGGGGGAGGGCCTTCTCTGTAACAGCTCCGGTCCTTTGGAATGAACTCCCCGCGGAGATTCGGACCCTCACCTCTCTCCAGGCCTTCCGGAAAGCCGTCAAAACCTGGCTGTCCCGGCAGGCCTGGGGTTGATGAGTTCCCCTCCCCTCTCGACTGGTATGGCTGTATGACTCTTGTGTATTTTAATTACGTGTATTGTGTTTGTATCCCCTTTCCCATTTTGAGTTGTTCGCCGCCCTGAGTCCCTTCCGGAGAAGGGCGGCATACAAATAAACTAAATCTTAAATCTTTCCACACACCACCAAGTGATGCCTTCAAATCCTGCGAACGCCATACCTCTTGCCAACGGGAGTGCTTTTAAAGTCATACAACCCATTTTGCAGCATTTCCCCACCCCGCCTCCAACCTGCACACACTTCTTGTCAGCCAGGTGAGAAGGAAGTTGGAGGCAGGAAATCCAATTTGTGTTTATTTGCTTTGGAGAGGGTATTTTTTTTGCAATCCGCTCCTGTCCACGCGATCCACTGTTGTGACACGGAGCTTATAAAAAAACAACAACAGGCAAGGTGAGATGGTAAGGTGATCTCCCCTTGTTTGGAGTGCTTGTGGTATGTGTTTGGAGTATAAACCTGGGATAAAAACTAACAGCCTCTTTTTGTTTTTTTACCTGTTTCTCCTGCAAACAGCACTGGGCAATTGTGTGTGGAATTTCATCTTGTTAAAAACCCAGAGGACAGCATTTAGCTGCATGTATGCATTTTTTTTAAAAAAATCAGGCTATTTCACCTTCCAAATCATCTACGGGTATTTAATTCCATGCACAGGTTGCTGCATTGATGTCATTGCATCCTTCAAGAAGGCCAAAGCGATCAGCTGTTAGGATTAGGCAAAGCTTCCGGGTGGTATTTTGGCTTTGAGCAGGACACTGATTTTGAAGCTGCTTCTGGAAGACACACAGTCCCCCCTATAGCGATAGCAATAGCAGTTAGACTTATATACCGCTTCATAGGGATTTCAGCCCTCTCTAAGCGGTTTACAGAGTCAGCATATCGCCCCCACAGTCTGGGTCCTCATTTTACCCACCTCGGAAGGATGGAAGGCTGAGTCAACCTTGAGCCGGTGAGATTTGAACCGCCGAAGTGCAGCTAACAGTCAGCTGAAGTGGCTGCAGTACTGCACTCTAACCACTGCGCCACCTCGGTCCCCCCTCCCCGCATTTTAAAGAGCAAACTAAAGTTGCCATGTTGCTCTCCAAGAGATTGTTTGCATTCTGGCAAACTCCATTTTCTGGAGGCCACACACAGCAACACAAGTGCTTGAGTGAGACGAAGCAGAGCATTGTCACATGCCCAGATGTTCCAAAAACACCTTGTTAATTTTGCAGCCTTGCACGAACTTACGTACCACAAGATCCAGTTCCCAGGTCCAATTCAAAATGCTGGTTATCGCCTTGAAAGCAGGGGTGAAATTCAGCAGCTTCTGACAGGTTCTGGAAAACCGGTAGCGGAAATGTTGAGTAGTTCGGAGAACCGGCAAATACCACCTCTGGCTGGCCCCAGAGTGGGGTGGGAATGGAGATTTTGCAATATCCTTCCCCCAGGAGTGGGGAGGGAATGGAGATTTTGCAGTGTCCTTCTCCTAGAGTGGGGAGGGAATGGAGATTTTGCAATATCCTTCCCCTGGAGTGGGGAGGGAATGGAGATTTTGCAGTATCCTTCCCCCAGGAGTGGGGATGGAATGGAGATTTTGCAGTATCCTTCTCCCAGGAGTGGGAAGGGAAGGGATTTTGCAGTATCCTTCTCATGGAGTAAGGAGGGAATGGGGATTTTGCAGTATCCTTCCCCTGGCACGCCCAAGCCACGCATATATATAAGGATATATATAAGCCCCAATTATGGGAGGAAGCTAATTGCTTCCATCATCTGTCAATCGGCTCGTCACAAGAGTCCATCATGACAGAAACCCAATATTTTTACTGTTGCCTTTGTTATATTTGTGTTTTTTATTTGTGCTGATAAATAAATAATTATTTATTTATTTATTTATCAGCACAAATATATATATATATATATATATTATTAATAATATTAAAGCCACAACCCCTTGTATGCCCAAATATGGGAGGAAGTTCACTGCTTCCATTCTCCGTCCATCGGCTCGTCACAAGAGACCATCCAGACAGAAACCCAATATTTTTACTGTTGCCTTTGTTACATTTGTGTTGTATTTATTTATTTATCAGCACAAATACAACATATATGTATGTACGTACGTACGTACGTACGTACATACATACATACATACATACATATATATATATATTTATATATTTATAGCAATAGTACTTAGATGCCACTTCACAGTGTTTTACAGCCCTCTCTAAGTGGTTTAGAGAGTCAGCCTCTTGCCCCCAACAATCTGGGTCCTCATTTTACTGACATTGGAAGGATGGAAGGCCGAGTCAACCTTGAGCCAGTGAGAATCGAACTGCCGAACTGCAGGCAATAATCAGAAGTAACCTGCAATACTGCATTCTAACCACTGCGCCACCACGGCTGATGGTGTGTGACCCCATCCAATAATGACAGTACAGGGGCTGTGTTAGCACTTTGCAAATGCATCCATTGTGATGCAAGCAAGGAAGGCAAAAAGAACAAGACACATTTTTGATATCTCAAATCTCACTGGATACAATGGGCTTTCTTTTTCAGGTAATTGAGAGTCGGACTAGAGTGTCAAGCAACAGGACTTTATTTCAGCAACTCCTGGAACAGACAAGATCAAAGAACGCAAAAGATGTTCCCAAACGGGACATCGGTTGTCAATCATTTCTTTCTCATCCCTGCAGCAGCAATAGCAAACTAGCTAAAGCTCGGCTTCCTGGACTGCAAGGCGGGGACTGGATTTTAATTAAAATCTCATGGTGAGCTTCAATTTCATGGATCCTCTCATCTGCCTTCAGGAGAGGGGGGGGGGGAAAGCACATTTTTGAACAGAATTGGATGGTTAAATATCCAGAGATCTCAGAGCCATTTGTCACTTTACACCTTTTCCCTCATATGGTTCTGCAGATGGAATTTGAACATGGTTAAGGCCTCCATATTTTGGCAGTATCTGTCCAGAGACAGGCATGCAATATTTTCCCCCAGGCCTTCTGAAAAAGTCTACTGTGTTTCCCCCAAAATAAGATCTCCCCGGATAATAAGCCCAATTGGGCTTTTGAGCGCATGCACTAAAATAAGCCCTCCTCTGAAAATAAGCCCGCCCCTAAAATATTTAAATGCATGAGCAGCCAGTCCTTGTCATTTCCTGGGGAGGGGGGGGGGTCCCATGTGCCCCACATGCACCTGCCATCCACGCGGAATGGCCTCGCGGAGGCTGCTCCCACAAAGCCTAGCTACGGTGCCTTCTCTTAGTGGCGGCTGCAAAGAGCGCGCAGGCCCAGAGATGCTGGGGCTGGCAAGTGTGTGCCAGAAACAGAGACAGAACTTCCGGCCCTCTCTGGATCAGCTGATCTGCAGGCTGTGGTTCAGGGTCCTCCTGCATCTCAAAAATCATAAGAGCTCCCTGAAAATAAGGCCAAGCGCTTATTTTGGGGGTCAAAAGAAAATAAGACCCTGTCTTATTTTGGGGGAAACACAGTAACCCCAGGGGCCCTCTTGAGAATGTTAGAACACCATCATTACAGGCTCCAGCTGTAGGAAGAATACAGAACTGTTGCAATTTTTTTTTCAAAACAAGTGGAAAGAAAACATAGCAATTGGATAAATCATTGTTAGTTTATTTGAAAATAATCAGCCTCTTGAAAGGGCTGCCCTAAATGACTGGCTGCAAACACTGGACCGACCTTGCGGGGGCAGTGCAGAGCCAAATGAACCCCTATTCTCTTCTGCCCTCTAGCAGTCATCCAAATATTTGCAAGTCCAAATAGATATAAGTCCTTTAAAAAACAACTTTCTAACGGTCTTACAAGTCTCTGTACAGGTCCTCAAGTTACAACTGCTGTTGAGCCCAGAATTATGGTCATTAAGTCATTGTGGTTATAGGTTAAGGCATCACATGATCTGATCCAATTTTGGGGGATGGTCATTAAGCAAATGGGGTGGTTGTTAAGCAAATCCATTTTACCCAAAAGGGCTCTTTTTCCCCCAGAAATGGGAAGTAAATGCTGGAAACCGGCAAAATATATTGCCAGTCACATGACTGTGAGATGCTGCAAATGACTGTAAATGGTTAATTCCCTTAGGTGGCCTTGGGCAATGGGCCAGCAAGGCACTAAGGTGCCCATATCAGTTATCAAGCTGGGTGCCTTGTCCTTTGTATGGCGCTAATCTCCATTCCAAATGCAACGCATTTTGAATGAGTCATTGCGTGCATTAGAAACACAATGGGTTTTCCCACATTTTCCTATTCACTTGAAGAATGTGTTGTTATAGTCTTCAACGTATGACCGATTCAAAGTTATGGCTGATTTCCCCAGAACTTCTTAAGACTGAGTTTTGAAGTTCTGATAGGTAGCTACCACATCAACCCCCTCCCCACATGTGAATGAATTTGGGGAACTTGGCAACTGGCCCACATTTAGGTCCCGTCACAGCCTAGTCACATGGTTGTGATTGAGAACAATTTGTGTTGGGGGAAAAATGCATAGTTTTGCCAGAAAATTATTTGCATTTACTTCTGGCTTCTAGCAAAAAAAATGCCCATTGAGTTCAATGAATTCACTTAATACCATGGTATTCACTTCACAATCACCAGTTGTAAAATCAGTGATCCACTTACCTACCAACATGACTTATGAGCGTAATTCTGGGCTCAATTATGGTAATAAGTCAAGGACTATCTATATAGATAGTCTATATAGATAGATTTTGGGTTCCACCACAAAACCGCGATGCCCTTATCCGCGCCGACATAAGTGCGGAGGCAAGTCCGCGGCGTCCGAAGCGCTAATAAAAAAACGACCCTATCGCCGTGACAACAGCGCGGTGACAGAAGGGCGTTCTACATGCTTCGTTCTTTGCCTCCAAAGGTAGCCCTCCTCCTCCAGCTGACAGCGGCAGCGGGCACGGGGCAAAGCGGGCTGCCCAGCAGCAGCAGCCCGCGGGAAGGGTCCAGCACAGCCGCGGGGGGCATCAGGAAGCGGAGGAGGACGCGGCAGCGGCGGCGGCTGAGGCTCTCCCGGGCCGGCGAAGCGGGCTTGCCCGGCGGAGGCAGGCTGCCCTCTTCTTCCTCAACATCATCTCCTTGGACGGGCGGCCTCCGCCGCCGGCGCCTCCCCCGGAGGAAGAGGCAGGGCGGGCGGCAGCGGCGGCTGAGGCTCTCCCGGGGCCGGCGAAGCGGGCTTGCCCGGTGGCGGCGGCCGCCCATCCAAGGAGATGTTGTTGAGGAAGAAGAGGGCGGCCTGCCTCTGCCGGGCAAGCCCGCTTCGCCGGCCCCGGGAGAGCCTCAGCCGCTGCCGCTGCTGCGTCCTCCTCCGCCGCCAGCGTCGGCGGCCCTGCTCGGCCCCCCCGCGGGCTTCCTGCTGCCCTCCGCGGCTGAGCTGGATCCTTCCCGCGGGCTGCTGCTGCTGGGCAGCCTGCTTTGCCCCGTGCCTGCTGCCGCTGTCAGCTGGAGGAGGAGGGCTACCTTTGGAAGCAAAGAACGAAGCATGTAGAACGCCCTTCTGTCACCGCGCTGTTGTCCCCGCGGTGATGACGCGCGATGATGACGTCGCGACTTTAGTGACGCGATTTAATCTCCGCTATTTTGCGTAGCGCGGTTTTGTCGTGCCACGAGATTTTGATTTATGTGCCATCACATTGATGTAGAATCCTAGCACCTGCAGACAGAAGGATTCCTTTGCAACCTGATCCTTTAGATTACCTCCATAATTGATACCATCCACTGCTGGCTGTTCCCTCCCTCCCTCCCGCCCTCCCTCCCTCCCATCCATCCATCCATCCATCCATCCTTCCTTCCTTCCTTCCTCCATCCTTCCTTCCCTCCCTTTACACCTTTTCCAGCACCAATATTTTCTCTAAAGCACTAGATCTTTGCATAATGGGCCCAAAATAGGATAATTTGAGCATTGTGCCTCTAATAGGAGCTCTGGATTGATTGGTTCAATTATTCATTGATTGGTTTCTTGGCTAGCCACAATATTCTCTAACACAGGGGTGTCAAACTCAAGGCCCATGGGCCAGATCCAGTCCACGGGGCCACCCTGGAAACAGCAAAGGACCAGGCCGTGGTGCCTCTGCCAGAAAAAATGGAGTTCCCCGAGGTCCATTTACACTGGCAGAGGACTGCAGGAGGCCGTAATGGCTGAAAATAGGGCCTGGAAGGGCCATGTGTACCTGCCTTCAAGCTCCGTTTTCACTGGCAGAGGCTGCAGGAGGCAGTCGCAGGTGAAAACAGAGCTCGGGAGCCCGTTTTCACTGGCAGAGCATTCGGGCCACTACAGGCGCTCCTGACACGAGTGATGTCAAGCTGGCCACGCCCACCCTGGCTACTCCCCCTAGGACAAACACAACCCTCAATGGAATCGAGTTTGACACCCCTGATCTAACAGCAATGTTCAAAAGCCTCAATATCCTACCTATTCCTGCTTCTTTAATGTCCAAACGTTTACTTCCATAGAGTGTCAAAAGGGAACATCATTCTCTCCACTGTTCTGGTACGTAGAGACACCTCTCAGCACCTGAATTTCCCCCCCCCCCAACGTCTACTTACTGCTCTATCAAATGCTAGTTTGTGTTATTTCTTACCTGTAGTTCCTTTAACGTTGATTCTGAAAGGCAGAAATTGTACACCACTTGACACCTAGAAACCATCATCTAGTGTAGCATTTATCAAAAGACTAACAGGATGAAACCCAAAAGCAATTAAAAATGAGTGAACCACACTCCCAAGTGATGCATGTCTCTCTCTAGGTGTAAAAGGAACATCTGGATCAGGGGTGAAATCAACTTACCTTTACTACTGGTTCATAAATGTGAGTGTGCACCAGGGTGAAATCCAGCAGGTTCTGGCGAACCAGTAGCGGAAATTTTGAGTAGTTCTGAGAATCGGTAGTGGGAATTTTGAGTAGTTCGAGAACTGGCAAATTGCCACCTCTTGCTGGCCCCAGAGTGGGGAGGGAATGGAGATTTTGCAGTATCCTTCCCGTGGAGTGGGGTGGGAAGGGAGATTTTGCAGCATCCTTCCCCTGGAGTGGGGAGGGAATGGAGATTGTGCAGCATCCTTCCCCTGGAGTGGGGTGGGAATGGAGATTGTGCAGCATCCTTCCCCTGGAGTGGGGTGGGAATGGAGATTTTGCAGTATCCTTCCCCTGGAGTGAGGTAGGAATGGAGATTTTGCAGTATCCTTCCCCTGGAGTGAGGTAGGAATAGAGATTTTGCAGTATCCTTCCCCTGGAGTTGGGAGGGAATGGAGATTTTGCAGTATCCTTCCCCTGGAGTGGGGAGGGAATGGAGATTTTGCAGTATCCTTTCCCTGGAGTGAGATGGGAATGGAGATTTTGCAGTATCCTTCCCCTGGAGTGTGGTGGGAAGGGAGATTTTGCACTATCCTTCCCCTGGAGTTGGGAGGGAATGGAGGTTTTGCAGTATCCTTCCCCTGGAGTGGGGTAGGAATAGAGATTTTGCAGTATCCTTCCCCTGGAGTGAGGTAGGAATAGAGATTTTGCAGTATCCTTCCCCTGGAGTTGGGAGGGAATGGAGATTTTGCAGTATCCTTCCCCTGGAGTGGGGTGGGAATGGAGATTGTGCAGCATCCTTCCCCTGGAGTGGGGTGGGAATGGAGATTTTGCAGTATCCTTCCCCTGGAGTGAGGTAGGAATGGAGATTTTGCAGTATCCTTCCCCTGGAGTGAGGTAGGAATAGAGATTTTGCAGTATCCTTCCCCTGGAGTTGGGAGGGAATGGAGATTTTGCAGTATCCTTCCCCTGGAGTGGGGAGGGAATGGAGATTTTGCAGTATCCTTTCCCTGGAGTGAGATGGGAATGGAGATTTTGCAGTATCCTTCCCCTGGAGTGTGGTGGGAAGGGAGATTTTGCACTATCCTTCCCCTGGAGTTGGGAGGGAATGGAGGTTTTGCAGTATCCTTCCCCTGGAGTGGGGTAGGAATAGAGATTTTGCAGTATCCTTCCCCTGGAGTGAGGTAGGAATAGAGATTTTGCAGTATCCTTCCCCTGGAGTTGGGAGGGAATGGAGATTTTGCAGTATCCTTCCCCTGGAGTGGGGAGGGAATGGAGATTTTGCAGTATCCTTCCCCTGCCATGCCCACCAAGCCACACCCACCAAGCCACACCCACCAAGCCACACCACGCCCAAGCCACACCATGCCCAACAAGCCACGCCCACAGAACCCATAGTAAAAACTTTGAATTTCACCACTGGTGCGCACACTCGATTCACTCACCTGCGCCACCTCCGTGCATGCGCAGGACCTTCTGCGCATGCACGGAACATCAAAAATGGGTGGCGATGACATTCTGGGCAGGTGGGCGGAGCCTCCCACCGCCACTGCTTCTCCTGAACCGGATAGAAGCGGCTGAATTGCACCACTTGACCTGGATCTACTACACAAAGACATTCTGATCAGCTTTCCCGCCCAATGTATCCTCTCTGGGATCTGTTTCTACCGATTGAAACAAGGTATCCCCGTTAAAGAAAGGCAAGCAAAAATGTAACTGGGACTCTCTCCTTTCTTCCATCAGCCATGTAGGACTGGATCCAGACACGTAAAATGTAGCTTCCTTCTGGCTTCCTTGTAGCGAGAAGATCTTAAGACACATCCTGGCTTAGATGAAGGAGAAGCAAGTTAGACACCGTATATTCCCTTGGCAGATGCCTTCATGACAGTTTGGGAGCAGGGGTCACCAATCTTTCCGACCTCAGGGACCACTAAATTCATAATAATTTTCATTTTAAATCCCGCGGACCACTAATATGAAGGTTTTTTTTTTAAAGTATAAATAGTATCCAGTGCAATATAAAAACAATGCAAATAATTATTTTGCAGACCTCCAAAATTTTATCGCGGACCACCAGTTGGGGACCACTGGTTTAGAACGAGAGAGGGTGGTTTTCTGGGTACACGCCCCCCAATGCTAAGCCACCAATCATAGCTTCAGAGAAACGAAACCCATAAAGACAAGAACAAAAAGAAACTACAGCAAAATCGACCGTTATACAGCACAGAGGTTTCTCTGGAAACATACAAGCCAGAGGTTTTCACACTTGGCAACTTGGAAGACTTGCGGACTTCAACTCCCAGAATTCTCCAGCCAGCATAGCTGGCTGGAGAATTCTGGGAGTTGAAGTCCGTAAGTCTTCAAGTTGCCAAGTTTGGGGACCCGATACAAGCAAGCAGGAATCACGCAGAGACGCAGCAGGCAGCCTCCCTTGGAAAAAAAAAGGCTGGTCTGTGGCCTTATAGCAGGCTGGCCAACCTGCCACCTGCGGGGGATAGGCAAACAGCAACCGGGTCCACGAATGAGGAACCAAGGCACTCCCGGCTCGGAGACGGGGAGGGGGGGGGTTCCTCTGTCTCACCCACCTGCTTTTGCCAGCGAGAAGAGAAGAGCCTTTCCTCCTTGGAAAAAAAAAAAACAGGCCTCTCGGGACCGCGGCCTGACCCACAGCGACCAGCCGAAGCCTCCCGACTGGGCCCCGGCCAGAGGGCAGCCGGCAATGGGCAGCCCTGGGCGTCTCCGGCGAGCGCGTGCCCGCGCGCGTCGTCGTCCCCCCCCCCCCGCCGCCTCCCGCGCCACCTTTAAAGCCGCCTGGGCGGGAGCGAGCGCCGAGCGTTGCGCCGGGGCGGCGCCCACTCCCCGGGCCAATGGCGCGCCGCCTCTATTTAAATAGACGAGCCGTGTCAATCATTCGCCTCTCCGTCAGCCTCCTTTCCATCGCCATATTGGGCCGGGGGGCCGGAGAAGGCGCCCTCCCTCCCGCCTTCCTCGGGGCTCCTTCCTAGCCCGGCTCCGCTTCTTCCGCCAGCCGCCCGGAGCCCAAAACAGGTCCTCCTCTTCCTCCTCCTCCTCGCCGCCGGAGCTCCTCGGACGTCTGCCCGGCCGCTTTTCTCTCCTTGTCGTCGTTCGTCTGAGGCGGCGGCGTCTCCCGGACCTGCGGAGAAGCGCTCCGGCAAGCAGCGGCCGCTTCTTCCTTCAGCGGGGATTTGTTTTCCCCTCACGAACCGCGCTCGGTTCTCCGTGGCTGCCCGCCTCCCCGGCTTATGCGAGGCTCCGGCCGGCAGGGTTGCTGCGCGCTGTCCGCCCGGGAAGCGCTCCCTCGCCTGGGTCCAGCGGAAAGGCCGCCCGCCGTCGCCGTCGCCGTCGCCGCCGCCGCCGCCTTCTCCTCCCCGAGCGGGACGCCGAGCCCCTCACCCGCCGCCGCCTTAGCGCCGTGGCCGGCTGCGCGGCGGGCCATGTCGAAAGTGCGTGTCTCGAATGGGAGCCCGACCCTGGAGCGGATGGAAGGCCGGCCGGCGGATGGCCCCAAGCCCTCGGCGTGCCGCTGCCTCTTCGGCCCCGTCGACCGGCAGGAGCTGGCGCGCGAGTGGCAGGAGCAGAGCCGCCACCTGGAAGAGGCCGGCCGGAGGCGGTGGAACTTCGACTTTCGGCGCGAGCATCCCCTGGAGGGCCGCTTCGAGTGGCAGGCGCTGGATAGGGCGGCGCTGCCCGACTTCTACAGCCGACCCCCGCGGCTCGGCGGGGCCCGGCCCAAAGCTGACGCCCGGGAGCGGCGCCTGGAGCTCAACGGAGACCGCTCGCCGTCTAAGGGGCTGCGCTGCGCTCAGGCACC
>NW_028261389.1:72099118-72231618 GCF_051295495.1 Thamnophis sirtalis
CCTGGGAACTATTTGACAGATCCAGATTAACAGAGTTGGAAGGGACCTTGTAGGTCAACTAGTCCAACCCCCTGCCCAGACAGGAGACCCTACACCATTTCTGACAAATGGCAATCCAGTTTCTTCTCGAAAGCCTCCAGTGATGAAGCTCCCACAACTTCTGAAGGCAAGATGTTCCATTGGTTGATTGTTCTCACCGTTGAATCTCCTTAAATTTAATTTGCCTGTTTTCAAAACATTTAAAGGTAGTCCTTGATTTATAACCACAATGGAGCCCAAATTTCCCATGGCTAAGCCACGAAGTTGAGTTTTGACCTGTTTGACAACATTTTTTTGCCACAGTGGCAAGAATCACTGCAACTGAATTTAATAACACGGTTGTTAATAAGTGATTCTGCCTTCCCCATTGACTTCGGTTATGAGAAGGTCGCAAAAGGCAATCACATGAACCCGGGGTTCTGTGACTCATAAATATTAACCAGTTGCCAAGCATCCGAATTTGGATTACATGACCATGGGGATGCTTCAAGGATTGTGTAAGTGTGAAAAATTACTGTCATCGTTTTGAATAGTCACTAAATGGTGGTAAGGTGAGAACCACCTGTGCATCGAGGTAGCCCTCAACTATGGGTGTTTTTCCAAATTAAGTCTAGAGGCACATGATCCACAAACACAATTTAGTATATATATTTTTTATTTTTTTAAAAAAAAATCCATGCTACCTTGTTAAATACTTCTCATAAATGGGGTTGCTAAATGTGTGTCCCAGTGGGCGAGGCTGTTCCCACAGTTCTTGCATGGTTTATTATAAATCTTCATTTATCCTAATTGTGCAAATACAATGCAACATTCTCCTCTGTAGGGATCTCTTCGCTTTTCCAGTCTTGTGCAAATACAATCCTAGCTACAGTTATTACATGGATAATCAAATATACGTTTTCTTTGCTATAAATTTCTGGTAAAATCCTCAACAGGAATATTTCAGGTTTCAAGTCAATATGTTGTTGTAGCATCTTTTCCAACCACATATGCATTTTTGTCCAGGACACACCACTGCACCTTTAAAAGTTGTTGAAATTGTATCAGCTACTACTAGCCCCTTCAAAGAACCTTGTGGTTTATTTCTGGTCCGACTTTAACGGAATATTGTTTAAATGAATTATGAGTTTATTCCCCACCCACCAAATTTAGTTATAAGGACATAAGGAGGAAAGCAAGACCATTTCTTCTCAGAATGTGGATTTTCAGTACCGTATTCATTTTTATCCCACCTTTATTGTTTTTACAAGTAATCTACGGTCACAAATAGATCGAATACTCCTCCTTCCTCCTATTTTCCCCACAACAACAACACTAGTATTTCATTTATTATTATATTTATATGCCGCCCTTTCCCCCCCGAAGGGGACTCAGTAGGGAGGACTGAGAGAAAGTGACTGGGCCAAAGTCACCTAGCCGGCTTTCGGGCCTAAGGTGGGACTAGAATTCAGAGTCTCCCGGTTTCATAGTCTTCCTGGTTTCAAAACCACTACATCAAACTGGCTCTTAATACATCAAGGACGTTCACATCTAGAGATTTTTTTATTTAAACCTAGATCAGGATTTAAGGGAGTTAAAAGCACAGAAACGTCTCTAGTAAACAAAAAACAACCAGGGAACTGTAGCGGTTCATTTCCAAATAAGTTGCCCAGAATGCGTATCTTTGGCTGAACATCAGTTCTGTATTTTGTGCCTGCTGGGGTTGCAATTTATAAAGATGACCCATTTCTGAAATAACTCCACAGCCTGAGGCACCCCGAAATGTCAAATTTGCCACAAAAGCAGGGAGGATCAAGAAGAGAAATGTGGATAGAAGGAGCATTTGGCACCTGTAGGTAATAAATACACAGTCTTGCTGGGCCTCCCCCCCCCACTTTGAGAGAGAGGGGGGGGTGGAGAGAGAGAGGGAGGGAGGAAGGGGGAGGGAGATGTGTGTGTGTGAGAGAGATGTGTATGTGTGAGATTGTGTGTATGAAAGAGAAATGTGTGTGTGAGATAGATGTATGAGTGTGTGAGAGAAAGAGATATGTGTGTGTGAGAGTGTGTGTGTGTGTGTGTGTGAGAGAGAGATTGTGTGCGAGAGAGATGTGTATGTTTGTGTGAGGTATGTGTGTGTGAGAGAGAGATGGGTATGTGTGAGATTTGTGTGTATGAGACAGAAATGTCTGTATGAGATAGATATTATCTATGTGTGTGTGAGAGAAAGAGATATGTATGTGTGAGAGTGTGTGTGTGTGAGTGTGTGTGTGAGATTGTGTGTGTGAGAGAGTTGTGTATGTTTGTGTGAGGTATGTGTGTGTGAGATATGTGTGTATGTATGTGTGAGATTTGTGTGTATGAGAGAGATGTGTGTATGTCTGTGTGAGAGATATTATGTGTGTGAGAGAAAAAGAGATGTGTGTGTGTATGTGTGTGAGAGTGTATGTGAGAGACATTGTGTGTGAGAGCTTTGTGTGTATGAGAGAAATGTGTGTGTGAGAGATGTGTGTGTGTGTGATATGTGTGAGAGATATTGTGTGTGAGAGAAAGAGATGTGTTTGTGTGAGAGAGTGTGTGTGAGTGTGTGTGAGATTGTGTGTGTGAGAGAGATGTGTATGTTTGTGTGAGGTATATGTGTGTGAGAGAGATGTGTGTATGTATGTGTGAGATTTGTGTGTATGAGAGAGAAATGTCTGTGTGAGAGAGATATTATGTGTGTGAGAGAGAAAGATGTGTGTGTGAGAGTATGTGTGTGAGAGTGTATGTGAGAGAGATTGTGTGTGAGAGCTTTGTGTGTATGAGAGAGAAATGTGTGTGTGAGAGATGTGTGTGTGTGATATGTGTGAGAAAGATATTGTGTGTGTGAGAAAGAGACGTGTGAGAGAAATTTGTGTGAGAGAGATATTGTGTGTGAGAGAGAAAGACGTGTGTGTGTGTGTGAGTGAGGGAGAGAGAGAGTTGTGTGTGAGAGAAAGAGACGTATGTGTGAGAGAGATGTGTGTGAGAGAGATATTGTGTGTGTGTGAGAGAGAGAGGTGTCTCTGAGAGATATTGTATGTGTGTGAGAGAGAGAGACGTGTGTGTGTGTGTGTGAGTGTGAGAGAGAGGTGTGTGTGTGAGAGATTTTGTGTGTGTGTGTGAAAGAGATTGTGTGTGTGTGTGTGTGTGTGTGTGTGTGTGTGTGTGTAAGAGAGAGAAACTTCCTGTTTTGGAAATACAAAGCCTAACAAAAACAAGCAGCAAAAGCTACTCTTATCTTTTCCTTTTTTTTTTCTTGTTGAACTCTAAATGAAGGAAACGGCACCTCCTGCTTTCTAAAAAAAAAAAAGTGGTGGTGGATCAGAAAGTGAGAGAGACAAAGAAGGCGGCACTGAGTCAAAAGTCCAGTTTAAAAGAGAAAATTTGATCGGTTCCCTCTCCATCGCCTTGTTGAGGGCTTCCTGCCCGCTAAGAACCACAACTTGCAACCTTCACACTCTTCTGCAACCTCAGCCAGACCTCTTTATCACAGAGGGGAGATTTGGGGGGGGGGGACCCTTGTTAAGGCTAACCCGAGAGGTCTTTCACTCAAGATTAAAAAATAAATAAAAATGCCACGGCGAGGATATCCTTTTATTGAAAAATCAACTCTGCCTCCCTTGCAATGCTACTATTATTATTATTATTTTGTTTAGGGCCCAGCGAAGCCAGTTTCCCATTTCTCCAAAACCCTTTGCTTGTTTTTCTCCACCCCAAAGGGGGGGAAAATGGGGAGGGGGACACGTTTGGCTTGGCTGGGCAGGTTGAAATCTTGGGGGTGGGGTGGGGTGGGGGGAGGCAGCCCTACGAAACTCCTCTTTGGAAGAAGGCTGCAAGAGAAGGAGGCAGCCCAGCCGCGAGAGAGCGGTTCTGCAGTGATGTAATCGTGGACTTTTGCTTTCAGCTTACAGGGGGTGTTTCAGTGCAAATGTGAGTTATGTAAAATGCAAAATAAACACACACACCCCAATGCTCGGAAAGGTTTAACTGAGCAGGCTGGATTTCCCCACACGTTCAGCCAGGGTGGCATCTCCCCCCCTCTTCAAAGGCTGAAATGGTTCAGTCCACCCATCCCAGCCCTCCCTTTGGAGCTCCACTGTTATTCACCTGCGTTTGTGTGTGTGTGTGTGTGTGTGTGTGTGTGTGTGTGTGCGCGCGTGTGCGTGCAGTTGTGCAGGGAAAAGGGACCCGGATTCTTGCGCACAATCCCCAGGCCTCGCCTTGGAGAGAGAGAGACGTTTCTGCTTCTGGCCACCAAAATGCGAACAGCATCCCGATCAGAATTCCCTGAGTGGGAGAATTTCCCCCTTGGTAAAAGAAAAAGGTTTCTCTTGCACATATGTGCTACTCGTTCCCGACTCTAGGGGGCGGTGCTCATCTCCATTTCTAAGCTGAAGAGCCAGCGCTGTCTGAAGACATCTTCGTGGTCATGTGGCCGGCATGACTAAAGACAAAAGGCGCACGGAACGCTGTTACCTTCCCACCAAAGGTGGTCCCTATTTTTCTACTTGCATTTTTACATGCTTTCCAACTGCTAGGTTGGCAGAAGCTGGGACAAATAACAGGAGCTCACTCCGTTATGTGGCGCTAGAGATTCGAACCACCAAACTGCTGACCTTTCTGATTGACAAGCTCAGCGTCTTAGCCACTGCGCTACCGCCTCCCCCTAGGGGGGAAGCCACCCGCCCCCTAGAAGAATGAAATATTTCGAGGAATATTATATTCCCCTTAATGAGAAATGGAGAAATTTGTTTTTTTAGAAACAGAAAGCAGCCTCCACCTTTCTTAATAACCCTTAGCAGATGTCAGCACTTAAAAGAGTTAAAGAGAGAGATAGCTCTATTCATAAGCAAACAACCTTGCTCAAGATCGAGGAAAAAGCCATGAAGCCACAATAGGAATTACTGAACAAGCCCACTTCGTTGCAGCACCCCCAGCAAACTTCAACCAAACCTGGCAGCTCAGACAACCTATAGAGCCAGCTATGACCTCTATATAACCCCTACAACAGCCAATAGAATACATGTCCTTGCACAGGAACAGGAAGCTCAAGTGCAAAGCCCAAGATAAGGTATAAAAGCCCTTCATTCTCAGCTCCATGTGGTTAGCTGCCCAGAAGCACCCAAGTCAATAAACCCTCTTTCCAATCAGCCTCCATGTTTCCAGTGTCTTTCTCCCGGATTGGAACTGAACCAGATGGATATTTCTTCCAACGGTATCATATGCCCAAATCTCCTCCATTGCTACAGGATGGAGAAAGAACGAAAGAATTATGTTGGAGTCAGCACAATACGTTTGCAAGCATACTTGAAGTCTCTCCCCGGGTTTGATTCCCCAAAGCTACTGAAGGATGAATAAATTCACGAGACTTATCCTTCAGCAAGTTGCAAACACCTTCAATTTTCATTTCTGCAAAAGTGGAGATGCCTTGAGATCCTAGAACCGTGATGGGGAACCTATGGAACGTGTGGCCAAAGTGGCATGTATGCGTGGCATCGCCTGGTATGCGTGGCATTGCCCATTCTTCTTCTTCACTTCTGGCATGCATGCACATGCGCCGATCAGCTATGTGTACAGCAGTGCCAGAAACTGGAAGAGGATGGTCTTCCATTTTCCACCATGCAGCTGATCGGCGAGTACACATGTATGGCAGAAACTGGAAGACTTGCCGGCTGGCGCATATGCACGTGCCAGGAACCAGAAGTTCATTTTCCGGCAGGCGCATGTCCCCTGGGCAGCTCCTCTTCCTGGATGTGGCCCAGACGAAGTGCTCCCTTTTTGGCACTTGGGACTGTGCCCATGTGCGCACACCCTTTTCGGCATCGAAAAGCTCCTCCATAACTGTCCTAGAACTAAACCCCAGCTCTTGAGCTGCTTCTGACCACCGTAGCAGAAAAAAAATGGTGTCAAAAATTTCCACCAGCCTGAGATGAGAAACATGCCATGGTTTGTGTTGGCCGAACAAAACAAGCCATGATTTACAGAATTTATTCAACTGTACACATTGGTGTACAGCAGTGGTGGGTTTCAAATTTTTTTAGAACCTCTTCTGCAGGTGTGGCCTGCTTTGTGGGAGTGGCTTGCTGGCCATGTGACTGGGTGGGAGTGGCTTGCCAGCCATGTGACTGGGTGGGCGTGGCCAACTTGTAAAATGTGGTGAAACTCGCTTAACAACGCTCTTGCTTAGCAACCAAAATGTTGGCTCAGAAACTCTGACATTGAAGCACGCAAGTCTTAAAGCTGTCAAGTTACAAGACCCTTCCACCCCTAACCCTTTAGAAACCCCCCCAGGGGTGTTCAAACTTGACAGCTTTAAGACTTGTGGACTTCAACTCCCAGAATTCCCCCTCTCGCTCTTCATCTTGATGATGTGCGGACGGGCGGGGGGAGGGAGCTGGAACCGGTTCTAAACGGCACTAGAGATTTGTGGAACCTCTTCTATAGAAGAGGTTAGAACTGGCAGGAACCCACCCCTGGCGTACAGTGTCTTTATGACACTGAGTGATACCATCCACAAGCAATCTATACTGGGTGTGTTCACCAACAGAGGGAACCAGACTTAATACACTGCCTGTGCCCATGTTCAGGCCTACATTGTGGTGATAGGGATACAGACTGCACCTACATCTCCATATCTTCTCCCTTGTTGTGTTGGTGGGCTGCCCTCTAACAACTTTGCTTTAAATTGATTTGTGATCTTGCACCTAGTTGCTGTGACCAGCTGGCACACCTTCTTGCTGATAAAATCACTCAGATCCAGTGCAATCTTGTCTCCATATGGCAGTATTTTGATGGCAACTAAGGTCTCGTTTTATTGCATTATCTGGGACTCCTTCGGCCTGTGATTTTCTTTTTTTTTTTTTGAGGAAAACAATGGGATGGTGTCTTGTTTCTCCTATTACTTTTTCTTTGGATCTCTGCCTGTCCTGGTTCTGGAGCGAGCACCCAGGGAGGGACAGGGGAAGACTCAGTCATTGCGGCTTTTCCTTGCCATGACTGTGGTTAGGTGGTTAGAAATAGCAATAGCACTTAGACTTATATACCCCTTCACAGCCCTCTCTAAGCGGTTTACAGTCAGCCTATCACTCCCAACAATCTGGGTCCCCATTTTACCCCCCTTTGGAAGGATAGAAGCCCGAGTCAACCTTGAGCCTGGTGGGATTCGATCTGCCAAATTGCAGGCAGCCAGCAGTCAGCAGAAGTAGCCTGCAGTACTGCACTCTCACCACTGCGCCACTGAGGCTCTGAGGTTAGGTTGTCCTCATGTGTCCCCAAGGCTATTATCGTGCCACTGTTTATTATACTTTTTCTGTTGGTTTTAATCCACTGGCTTGATGACTGCTTCGATTTGGTTGGACACAGCATTACTTTAAGGCAGTGTTTCTCAACCTTGGCAACTTGAAGAGGTCCGGACCTCAACTCCCAGAATTCCCCAGCCAGCATTCGCTGGCTGGGGAATTCTGGGAGTTGAAGTCCGGACATCTTCAAGTTGCCAAGGTTGAGAAACACTGCTTTAAGGGAAAGTAATCAACCAGGAGTCTTAAAAAATGATGTGGTGTTTCCCCTTCAGAAGAGGGGTTCAACAGTGTTGGATAACCATCATCCAACCTCCCCTTTCAGCACCCAGAAGAAGTGGATTACGGGACCACTTCTAGTCTGGGTTCAGGACAGAACCTGTTGCTCTCCTGGTTGAATAATGTTAGCTTGTTTTGTTATATTATCGGTTTACACAGCCGCTCATCTTACGCCCGTGACCCTGGGCGGTGCACACAGGATTAAAAACCAACAAAACAAGCATAACAAACAATAGCGACACAATAATAGCATAGGGGCAGCCGAGGACAACCGATCGCGTATCACATAACAGGCACCCTTGCCAAGAAAAAGCCACAATGACAATCTCACCCAACCTGCAGGCCCACGTCAGAGGGAACAGCCAGGTTTCCAAGGACTTATGAAATGCCATCGGCTTGAGGACAAATGTACCTTGGGGGGTGTGTGCGCGCGTGTCAGGTTCAGGTGATGTGACCAAGAAAGCCCGCTATGTGGATCTTGGCAGATGGGATCTGGAGAACGGCCACCTTGCCGAATCACGCAAGTGGAGAAAGCAGTTCTGACAATAATTTGGCCCTGCGCCATCAATGAGCTTTATAGGAGATAGCCACTACTTTGAAATGCACCCAGCATAGCTTGTGGAGCAATGGTGCAATATGGGGTACTGAGATGCACCCTTAACTATAGATAAAAGTTCCCCTCGCACATATGTGCTAGTCGTTCCCGACTCTAGAGGGTGGTGCTCATCTCCGTTTCAAAGCCGGAGAGCCAGCGCTGTCCGAAGACGTCTCCGTGGTCATGTGGCCGGCAGGACTAAACGTCGAAGGCGCACGAAACGCCGTTACCTTCCCACCAAAGGTGGTCCCTATTTTTTCTACTTGCATTTTTTACCTGCTTTCGAACTGCTAGGTTGGCAGAAACCGGGACAAGCAACAGGAGCTCACTCCGTTACGCGGCGCTAGGGATTTGAACCGCCAAACTGCTGAGCTTTCTAATCAACAAGCTCAGCGCCTTAGCCGCTGAGCCACCCCCGCTGTCAAATTCTGGACCAGTTGCAGCTTCTAGAGGAGGGGTGTCAAACTTGATTCCATTGAGGGCCGCATCAGGGTTGTGTTTGACCTTGTGGGGTGGGGGGGCTAGGATGGGCATGGCCAGCTCAATGTCATTCATGTCGGGGGTGCCTATGGTGGGCTGAGTGCTGTGCCAGTGAAAATGGGCTCTTAAGCTCCGTTTTGGCTGCGACGGCCTCCTGCAACCTTCTGCCAGCGAAAACTGAGCTCGAGAGGGCCGTGGGCAGTACTAACAAGGTCCGTTTCTACTGGCAGAGGCACCGTGGGCCAGTCCTTCACTGTTTCTAGGGCGGCCCGGGGGCCAGATCTCAGCACCCATGGGCCAGATCTGGCCCCCAGGCCTTGAGTTTGACACCACTGTTCTAGACTCTAGAGGGTCTTCATGCACCTTGTTCTTAGATCCCTAGATTCGCCTTTGATACCATCTCCTATCATACCTTACTATACCTGGATTGCAAGATGAGGATCAGGAGACTGTGTTTTGCAATGTTTCCACTTCTTCCTGGTAGATAGTTCCAGTCTTTCAAAGGTGCCTCCTGATATGTGTGGTGTTGTAGAGGATGCTCTTCTGCCCCCTACTCTTTAGCACCCCATAGGTGGCCAGGGGCAAGGTCAACTGAGTTTGGGCTATTGCTCCTTCTCCCTAAGTCAGATTCTGTTGGCGTTCCTGGCATCTGAAGGTTGTCAGGATCTCAATGGAAGAACAGGATGATGTAAGTAAGTAAGATGGAGTTACTGCTGGTACATCTAGGTTCTCTTTTTGTCACTAATGATGTCCCTCAAGGGAGCAGGGTCATGACTTGGGGAGGTCCTAGCTCCGACTTGAATGGACCCAGACTGACTTAAGGGCAGTCCCTCCTGTTTTCCAACTGGGGGCGCTTCATCGTGGTGCAAGAGGATTTGCTTACAGTGAAATCTTGCCCCAAAGGTGCTTTTTCAAGAGGCAACGGGACTTTCTGGTTTTCCTTGGAAGACGTTTCACTTCTCATCCAAGAAGCCTCTTCAGTCGACTGGCGAAGCTTCTTGGATGAGAAGCGAAACATTTTCCAAGAAAAACCAGAAAGTCCACTTGCCTCTTGAAAAAGCACCTTTGAGACAGCCATGACCTAGATCAGTGGTCTCCAACCTTGGCAACTTTAAGACCTGTGGACTTCAACTCCCAGAGTTCCTCAGCCAGCTTTGCTGGCTGAGGAACTCTGGGAGTTGAAGTCCACAGGTCTTAAAGTAGCCAAGGTTGGAGACCACTGACCTGGATGACTCAGAATCTCCATAGGCAGGGAAATCTTGCCTTCTCCCACCTAATTAGATTACTGCAGTCTCCACATGGTGCTACCCTTGAACACTTCTGGGAAACTGCAGCTAGTCCAGGACACAGCAAGCCATGTGCTCCTCAGCTCTTGGCATTGAGAACACATAACAACAATTCTGTGGATTTGCCCCGTGGATTTTGGTTACAGTTTAAGGTGCCGAAATTGACTTACAGGCAGTCTTCAACCGATGGCCATCACCAGGCCTGCAATTTTTGGTTATAAATTATGTTGGTTAAGAAGGTCATCACTTAATCATCAATGATTTGACCATATTTGTAGCAGTCATTAAGTGAGTTTAGTGTCCATCATGGGCATTTTTTGTTGGGAACTGGACGTAAATCCCATTTTTGGGGGGCAAAAAATGTAAATTGTGCGATGCAAATGGCTGTACATGCAAAAACTGTTTGTCCATGACTCTGTGGGATTTATGTCTGGGCTGCCAGAACTTTGAATCAAGATCCTAAGTCCTCTTGGGAGGTCTGTCATAACTTTGGCCACTAAACGGACACAGTTGTAAGTTGAGGATTACTGATATATCCTTCATGGCTTGGAACTGGATACCTGCAAGACCACCTGCTCCAACCAAAAGCCATCCAACCTAGCCATGTTTCCCTGAAAATAAGACAGGGTCTTATTTTCTTTTGACCCCCCGAAATAAGCACTTGGCCTTATTTTTGGGGAGGTCCCATTATTTTAGAGGTGCAGGAGGCAGCGAATGTGGTCATTGCAATATTTTCAGGGAGGGCTTATTTTAGCACATGCACTCAAAAGCCCAATTGGGATTATTATCCGGGGAGGTCTTATTTTCGGGGGGAACAGGGTATGTATGAATGAATGAATAATTCAATAATTGAAAAGAGGAGACTGCTTTCCCGTAATGGTGCCAATGCTTTGGAACAGATCCAGCCGTCTAACATGTTCAGGAACATGTTAAGAATGGTTATTATCAGAGGATTTTCTCGTTCTCTAAAAACGGAGCCATTTTTAATTTTTAAACTTTTTTGTTGTTAGTTTTCATTTCTAGGGGTTTTGCGACATGGTCTCTTAGTCATACCACAGATATTTTGCATTTTTGTTATAATATACAACAGAAGCCAGCAAGCATTGTTAGATTGTGCTTAAAAGAAGGAGGGGGGCGGAATCCACATTGCCACCCCCCACCCAGATCCAGGGGACGAAACAGGAAATCCCAGCTCTCTGTTGCGCTGCAGCTTGGCATACCCTGCGCCATCAAGATACAGATAGTCCTTGACTTATGAGCCCCAAATTTCCATTGCTGAGCAAGGTAAGTCGGTCAGCGAGGTTTCCCCCTCTTTTGCCACGGTTGTTAACCGAACCATCGCAGCTGAGTGAATTAAATGGTTGTTAAGCGAACCTGGAGACTCATTGGGGAAGAGCCTGGGGCTGGGAAAGATGGAGGGCAAAAGAAGAAGAAGGGGACGACAGAGAAGGAGGTGGCTGGATGGAGTCACTGAAGCAGTCAGTGTGAGCTTAAATGGACTCCAGAGGATGGTGGTGGACAGGAAGGCCTGGAGGAACGTTGTCAATGGGGTCACGATGGGTCGGGACACGACAACAAATCTGACTTCCCCCATTGACTTTGCTTGTCAAAAGCCAGCTTTTTTTTGGTGTGTGTGTGTGTGTGTGTGTGTGTTGCAAATAGTTATCACATAACCACAGTGCAAGCAGTCATTAAACGAATGGTCGTAAGTCGAGGACTAGTAAGCTGTGTGGTGGCTGGAGGGGATTGCGGGAGTTAAAGCCGACCAGTCTTAAAATGAGCAAGTTGAGAAACTGCTCGACTCTGGGGAATCGTCCCCGAGTGTAGCAGCTGCTTTGATGACTGGATGTTGACAGTAACGATGACGTTTAAAAAGCCTTTGATCATTTGTGTGTCCTTGGCTTTTTACATCCTGCTTATCAGGTCCGCCTTTCCTTCCACCCAGGATAATGAAAGGGAGGATGCACAGCCTCCTTGGCGACAGGGACCTGGCAGGAGGAGGTCAGAAAAGTCAAGATGGAAGTCTCAATTGCCCCCCCCAATCCTCCCACAAGACCTTGTTACTGGGAAGAAGGCCAGAATGGAACCGAGACCTCCTCGCTGTCCTCCTTGTCCTCACCATCTTCCTGCTGAAGGTGTCAGAAGACAAAGGTCTTCCATGAAAGTCCCAAAGGTGCTTTTTTTTCCCCCAGGAGGCAACTGGACTTTCTTGTTGTTGTTTTTTCCTTTGAAGACCCTTCGCTTCTCATCCAAGAAGCTTCTTCAGCTCTGACTGGATGGTAGGGAATGGAAGGATTTATACTCCTCGCAGAGTGGTGAGATTCAATTTTTTTTTTTTACTACTTGGGCATGACTTGGTGGGCGTGGCAGGGGAAGGATACTGTAAAATCCCCATTCACCTCCCGATCAGCTGGGACTCGGGAGGCAGAGAACAGATGGGGCATGGCCAGCCACAAGTGGTATTTGCCGGTTCTCTGAACTATTTGTGATTTCAGCTACCGGTTCTCCAGAACTGGTCAGAACCTGCTGAATACCACCTCTGTCCTTGCAGGGAGCTGGTCCTCTGCATCCTTTCAGAGGGTTGTTGAAGCACAGGTGACCCCGAGAACACAGATAAACCTCCAAGTACTTCAAGGACCCTCTAAAATCAGGATGGCGAACCTATGGCATACAGGTGGCATATGGAACCATATTTGTTCGCACGCAAGCCAGCTAATTTTCGGCCTTCTGGAGGACCAGAGGAGGCCGTTTTCGCCCTCCGCAGGCTTCAGGAAATCCTCCAGAGCCTAGGGAGGGCGAAAACTTCCCCCCATGCAGGGGTGAGGGTGGTGTTGCACACACATGCATGGGGCAGCGGGGGTCACACGCACTTGCGCAGGTGGGCGTGGGCACAAGTGCGTGCACGCACACTTTTGGCACACTAAGAGCCGAGGTGGCGCAGTGGTTAGGGTGCAGTACTGCAGGCCACTTCAGCTGACTGTTATCTGCAGTTCAGCAGTTCAAATCTCATTGGCTCAGGGTTGACTCAGCCTTCCATCCTTACAGGTGGGTGAAATGAGGACCCGGATTGTTGGGGGCAATATGCTGACTCTGTAAACCGCTTAGAGAGGGCTGAAAGCCCTATGAAGCGGTATATAAGTCTAACTGCTATTGCTATAACTGCTACTTTTATAAAAAGGTTCACCATCACTACTATAAAAGGATGCAAAGGACCAGCTGTCTGCAAGGAACAGAAATCCTTCCATTCTCCCCCATTCCAATCAGAGCTGAAGAAGCTTCCTCGGATGAGAAGGGAAACGTCTTCAAAGAAAAAAGAAAAGAAGAAAGTCCAGCTGCCTCCTGAAAAAAAAAAAGCACCTTTGGGACAACCCTGACCTGGATGACTGAGCAACCATCCCAGGTCAATCAACCAAGGTTAAAAAATAACAACCCAGGCTTACATTTAAAACCGGGTTTAAAACAGCAGCGGAAAGAAGTCAGCTCCAAGTCGAAAGAGATGTTGGCGTTTTGGAGCCCAGCTCAGACTCTTAACTAGAGAGGAGAGGCAGGGGGCGAGGGGGGCAGGCGAAGGTCCCGGGACGGGCTTCTTGCAAAGGAACCAGGGGAGGAGAAGACTCGAGCCCCCCCCACCAAAGGACGCCAGGTCCCGGGAACCACCCCATCCGTCACTGCAAGGAACCTTTCCCGGAGCTTGGACCGGCCGGGGCAGAGGATCATCCCGTCTGGGGCGTGGGGTGGGTTCGCCTCTTCTCCCCCTTCCCGGTGCGTTCCGCCAACGGGAGACCCTTCTAGCGGGTCTCTCATCTGCCCCCCCCCGCTTTCTTCGCTCTCGCTGGACGGAGACCCCGCGGCTTCCCCCTTCTCTCCCGTCGCCAGGCGGTTGAAGCCCCCGAGAAGCTGCTGGACCTCGGGTGGGCTGGGGTGCTCCGGGAAGCGGCAAGGCTTTCCCTTCCAGTCCCGTCGGGCCGGGGCAGCAGAACCCTCCGGCCGCATCGCGGGAGAACCAAGGGCTGGGCGAGGACAAGTGGCCGGAGCGATGCCTTGGAACTCGGAGCGCTTGGGGAAGCAGTATGTGTGTGTGTGTGTGTATGTGTGTATGCCCTGTGTGTGTCTGTCCGTCCGTCCTGTGTGTGCGTGCAGTGTGTGTCCGTCCGTCCGTCCAGTGTGTTTCCTGTGTGTGTGTGTGTGTGTGCAGTTGTATGTCCTCTGTGTGTATGTGTGTGCGTGTGTGTGAGTCAACTGGTCGGGGCGATGCCTTTGAGCCCCTTGGGCGGAGAGGAAGCCGTGTGTGTGTGTGTGTCCATGTCCAGTGTGTATGTCCAGCGTGTGTATGTCCAATATGTATGTGTGCGTGTGCGTATGAGACAACGGGCCGGGGCGATGCCTTTGAGCCGCTTGGCCGGAGAGGAAGCCATGTGTGTGTGTGTGTCCATGTCCAGTGTGTATGCCCAGCATGTGTATGTCCAGTATGTATGTGTGCGTGTGCGTATGAGACAACGGGCCGGGGCGATGCTTTTGAGCGCTTGGCCGGAGAGGAAGTCTGTGCCGCTGCCGTGTGTGTGTGTGTGTGTGTGTGTGTGTGTTGGGGGAGGGGGGAGCCATCGGCTCTCGCTCCCGCTTAAGGTGGCTCCGGATCTCCCGCGCCCCGCCCGGGCGGGGAAGCCGCAGCAGCCGAGAGGGGCGGACTCCCCCCCGTCTCTCTCCTCCCCCCCCCGCCGTCAACGCCTTCCCTGTGCTCTCATTGGCCGAGCTCTGCAGTTTGAATCTTGCCGCCTTTGCGCTCGCGCTCCGGGTGTGAGAGCAGGCAGGGGCTCCGCTGCAGCGGGACGGCGGGGCCATTGGAAGGGGCGCCCGCTCCGGGATGGGTTTTTTTGGGGGTGGGCGTCCTATCTAGACGCTGTGCCCTGCCTCCTTTCTCTACCTGGGCGGCTTCCTCAAATGCGGGAGGAATTTAATTGTGATGAAAAAACAAAAAGCAAAAACCCAGGGCTTAAAACTCTGGTTGTTGCTAAAATCCAGGAGGTTGTGGATGCTAAGAGAAACAAATACCAAAAATTGGGCCATGAAATAAAGACAGTCCTCGACTTACAACCGTTCAGGACGTGACCGTTGGACGTTACAACTTCATTGAGAAAAAAAGTTACCTATGACCATTTTTCACATTCACCACCATTGCAGCTTTGTGGTCAAAATTCAGATGCTTGACATTTGACTTGTACTTATGACGGTTGAAGTGTCCTCTGTGTGTGTGTGTGTGTGTGTGTGTGTGTGTGTGTGTGTGATGCGATCAAAGTCAAGGAGGAAACTGGATTCACTTCAAGCATGCGACAAACTTAATAACTGGGGCCAAATATTTCCCCCTGCCCTCCTGCGCACGTGTGCGGCAGAGACCTGAAAATCAGCTGGCCAGAGGCAGGTGTGCGCACATGTGCGGTGGAGCTGAGCTGGGGTGAATGCTCACGTGCCTTTGGAGAGGGCTCCGTGTGCCACCTGTGGTATGGGTTTGCCATCATGGGGCTTGGGGTTCCGATGGAGGGAGGAACTACCATTGGAGACAGCCAAGGACTTTCCTTTGATCTTAAAAATGATTGTCAAGGTCCTGGAATAATGATAAGAAGCAGAAGCATTTATTCTGCATATACTTAGCATTCAGTTTTGGTCGCCATGATGTAGAAAAGGGTTCCACCACAAAACCGCGGTAGACAAAAGCGCGCTCGACGAAAGCGCGTACGTGACGTCATCACAGCGCGATGAAAACATCGCACTGTGAGCGGTAAATTTAAAATTAAAGCGAAAACCTTACCCTAACCCCCCCAAACCTAACCCTAACCCTAACCCTTAACCTAACCCTAAACCTAACCCTAAACGTAACCCTTAACCTAAAGCTAAACCTAACGCTAACCCTTAACCTAACGCTAACCCTAACCCTAACGCTTAATGTAACCCTAAACCTAACCCTAACCCTTACCTTTATGTGAATCGGCTTGCTTTAATTTAATTTTAATTTCAATTTAATTTATTTTAAATTTTTTTCGTCGCGCTGCTGATGACGTCAGGTACGCGCTTTCGTCGAGCGCGCTTTTGTCTACCGCGGTTTTGACGGGTCACGGTAGAAAAGATGTGGAGACTCTTGAAAGAGTGCAGAGAACAGCAACAAAGATGATTAGGGGACTGGAGACTAAAACATATGAAGAACGGTTGCAGGAACTGGGTATGTCTAGTCCAGTGAAAAAAAGGACTAGGGGAGACATGATAGCAGTCTTCCAATATCTCAGGGGTTGCCACAAAGAAGAGGGAGTCAAGCTATTCTCCAAGGCACCTGAGGGCAGAACAAGAAGCAATGGGTGGAAACTAATCAAGGAAAGAAGCAACTTAGAACGGATGAGAAATTTCCTGACAGTTAGAACAATTAATCAGTGGAACAGAAGTTGCCTCCAGAAGTTGTGAATGCCCCAACACTGGAAGTCTTTGAGAAGATGTTAGATAGCCATTTGTCTGAAATGGTATAGGGTTTCCTGCCTAGGCAGGGGGTTGGACTAGAAGACCTCCAAGGTCCCTTCCAACTCTGCTATTGTATTGCATTCTGGATTGGTGCAGAACAAAGCAGAGGCAGTGTTCCCAGGAATGAAATACAAAGCAGGAAGTTTTATTATCCCCCCCCCCCCCCTGCATTGAATTGGGTTCTTGTTATTCTGCCTGCTCAAATCTGCATGGACAGAAGCCTCTCCTAATTCTCTCCCAGTGATGACAAGACAGGGAGCTTGTAACAGTGTAGGATTTGTTAAGACTTAATTGAGCGTGTTAGAACTTTACTACATGGCAAAAGTTTCCTCCAACTTACCATGAAGCGAACAGTTTTTGTATGAATCCCCTATGTTCGTGATCAAGAACCTATGGCGCGCATGGCACAGGTGACACACTGAGCCCTTGTGTGGGGGCGCCTGCTGTCGCCCCAGCCCAGCTCCACTGTGCAAGCATGTGCGTCTCCCGCTGGCCAGCTGGTCTTCGGGTTTCTGCCACTTATGCACGGGGCGCATGTGGGGGATGTGTGCACATATTTCATTTGGGGGGGCCCTGTGCCCCATTTTTAGCTTTCAGGTTGGTGCAGGACCCCCCCCCCCCGCACCCTGTTTTGGACCTGGATAGCCACGTACAACCTGGAAGCCAAAAATGGGTGAGGGGGGGGCAGAGCTCATGCGCGATGGAGCGTGGGGGGTGGTTGTGCGCACATGCACAGAGGGGGTCACGGGTGTATGTGTGTGGGGCAATGCGGGGTGGTCACATGCACATTGCGTTATGGGTGTGGGCACGCATGCATGCAATGTATGCACGCTTTTGGCATTCAACAACCAAAAGATTAGCCATCACTTTGTATTCTCTGGTGTTACGGTTGACTGCACCATCAGCCAGATGTTCAGACTGGATTTTTTAAAAAAAAACTTTTTATTTTGTTTATGCAACACATTACGCTTCTTTTACATACAGTATCTGTTGTGATTCTTTTATCTGTACATATAAGTCTTGTATAACTATAACTTTATATATATTAGTGTCACAACCCCCTGGTATGCCCAAATATGGGAGGAGGCATACTGCTTCCTTTCTCTGTCTATCGGCTCATCACAAGAGACCATCCAGACAGAAAGCTAATATTTTTACTGTTGCCTTTGTTACATTTGTGTTGTATTTGTGCTGATAAATTTATTTATTTATCAGCACAAATACAACACACACACACACACACAGTCTTGTATAACTATAACTTTATATATATATATATATATATATATATATATATATATATGTATGTATGTATGTATGTATGTATGTATGTATGTAGGTAGGTAGGTAGGTAGGTAGGTAGGTAGGTAGGTAGGTAGGTAGGTAGGTAGGTAGGTAGGTAGGTAGGTAGATAGATAGATAGATAGATAGATAGATAGATAGATAGATAGATAGATAGATAGATAGATAGATAGTATATATATAGTAAAAATAGTAAAAAATATTGGGTTTCTGTCTGGATGGTCTCTTGTGGCGAGCCAAAGGATAGAGAATGGAAGTGTGACCTTCCTCCCATATTTGGGCATACCAGGGGTTGTGACTTTAAATATATACCTTTC
Organism: Thamnophis sirtalis; assembly: GCF_051295495.1. Classification (NCBI taxonomy): domain Eukaryota; kingdom Metazoa; phylum Chordata; class Lepidosauria; order Squamata; family Natricidae; genus Thamnophis; species Thamnophis sirtalis. Next base: position 72,117,210 of record NW_028261389.1, read on the forward strand.
ACCCTGGCCAGGCTGATAAGGAGTCAAGCCCTGTAGCTCAATGGTTAACACATCTGCCTAAGAGGCAATAGAGCACAGGTTCGATTCCCAGCAAGGGTATGGCTAGCTGATGAGAGCTAAATAGCTTGAAATAGATCTATACTAGTCTCCCTTTATTTATTTATCAGCACAAATATAACATATATATATATATATATATATATATATATATATATATATATATATATATATATATATATATATATATATATATATATGTCTTGTATAAGTCTTGTATAACTATATAAGTCTTATATAACTATATAAGTCTTGTATAACTATAATTTTATATATATATGTGCATTTATATTATTTCATATATAATATTCTATATTTTCTATGTGTGATAACCTTTATTACATTTGACTTGTTTTGTCTCCACTTCCTATTATTTATTTGCTACAGTCTATGCTACAGACTGAACTTTTATGCAGCCAGGGACCTGGGGCAGCCGATGTTGATGCCTGGTGGTGTTTATAAAGGTATTGTCTCAGGATGCAGACTGCTGAAGCTGCCTTTTGCAATTGGTTGAGGATGATTTTGTCATCGCTGATGGTGCTCAGTTGGTGCTCCAGATGTTTTTGGGATGGCATCCGAGGCATCTATTCCTATTTGGTGCTGCCTTTGCTTTCTTTGCCACAGTCATTTTGTTTCTATTTGCAGGTCTTTGCGTTTTGTGATTTTTCTCCAGTTCTTTCTCTTCTATTGTTGTTATTTTCTCATCAGGTCTCAGAAAACTCCAGTCTTATCAATGGAGGATTCCCCTAATTTTATTCCAGCAATATGAGCCGATTAGCACGAACGACACATTAAAAAAAAAACTTACTATAAGTTCTGACTCTTACTGAAATTGGGTGCTCAGAAGTCAGATTCTGTAAGATTTGATTCTGTGCAAACTTTGCCTAGATTCAGGTTAAAAAAGAAAGAAAAACAAGAAAGAAAGAAGAAAGAAAGAAGAGAGAAAAAAGAAAGGAGAGAAAGAAAGAAAAAGAAAGAAAGAAGAAAAAGGAGGAACAAAGAGGAAAGAAATAAGAAAGAGGAAGAAAAGGAAGGAAAGAAAGAAGAAAAATAGGGAGGGGGAAAGGAGGGGAAGGAAAGAAAGAAGGAAGATGAGGGAAAGGAAAGAGAAGAGAGAAAGAAAGAAAAAAGAAGAAAGAAAGTAAAAGGAGGGAGGAACAAAGGATGGAAAGAAGAAAGGAAGAGAAGGAAGAAAGGAAGGAAAGAAAGAAGAAAAAAGGGAGGGAGGGGGAAAGGAGGGGAAGGAAAGAAAAAAGGAAGACAAGGAGGGAAAGGAAAGAGAAGAGAGAAAGAAAGAAAAAAGAAAAAGAAAGAAAGTAAAAGGAGGGAGGAACAAAGGATGGAAAGAAGAAAGGAAGAGAAGGAAGAAAGGAAGGAAAGAAAGAAGAAAAAAGGGAGGGAGGGGGAAAGGAGGGGAAGGAAAGAAAGAAGGAAGACAAGGAGGGAAAGAAAGAAAGAGAGAAAGGAACAAAAAAGAGAAAGAAAAGAGAAAAAGAATAAAGGAAGGAGAAAAGGAGGGAGGAACAAAGAGGATGGAAAGAAGAAAAGATGAAAAGGAAGAAAGGAAGGAAAGAAAGAAGAAAAAAGGGCGGAAGGAGGAAAGGAGGGGAAGGAAGGAAGATGGGAAAGAGAAAGAAGATTCGCCTCTCTTCTAGTCTTCCCTTGCCATTAACCTTCGCTTGCTAGGTGTGGGAGTTTCCCCTCCGGCCAAGGGAGACTTTCCTAAGGGTAAGGAGTGGCATGCGGAGGATCGAGGAAGGTTCTTCTCTGGGTCGTAATTAAAGAAGCCTCTTTGTCTGCTTTCCTTCCCCCCCCCCCTGCCTTCCTTTGAAACTGCCTTCTTTAATCTCGCTCTGATCTATTTCTGGACGAAAAAACCATCGCCATGGCGCCCCGGCCTGCAAAGCAGAGCAGAAGGGAGAAGCCGTTTCCTGCAGTTCAGACTTGCCGCCCGAGCCTCGGGGCAGCTCCTTTCGAATCCTGGACGGTGTCCTACTTTCGTCTAAGGGCGTGTCTCTGCACGGAGCCAAGAAAGCATCTGGAGGATGCTCCCATTCACAGGGAAACAAACATGGCTTAGTCCAGAGTTGGGCCATTCATTTAACCCAAGGGACCACTTGAGAAACTGGGATTGTTGTAGAGGGCCAGACCAATAGGCTTGTGAATATGTGTAGGCGCCAGAGGTCGGTGGTTGCTGGTGTTGCTGCCGGTTCGCTTTGCATGCGCTCTGCATGCGCTCTGCATGCGCTCTGCATGCGCTCTGCATGCGCTCTGCATGCGCTCTGCATGCGCTCTGCATGCGCTCTGCATGCGCTCTGCATGAGCACGCAGTTACCTATAAATTGTTCTGTGCATGCGCAGACCATTAAAAAAATTACTAAAAAAAGATGCCGGCATCAGCGACTGGGGGACCAGTTCAGGGGCGTGGCCAGCCTGGGTTGCTGCCGGTGTGGGAGACCAAGGTCAAAATACCACTACTGGTTTGCCGCAACCAGTGCAAACTGTTAGCAACCCACCTCTGGTAGGCACGCATACCCGCACGTACTAAAATTGGGAGGTGGGAGAATTGCAGTTGTCTTGAAAAGCAATCCCCACGGGCTGGACAGAGAAAGCCGAAGGGCAGGATGTGGCAAAGAGCTGTGAAATGCCTCAGCCATGGATTGATTTCCATGAATTACATTTCAAAGTGTTCTCCAAAGTGGTGGATCTTCCAGAATTAAATAAGGGAGGGGGAGGAGAAGATCATCACCACCTGGCCCACCAGGACAGAAAGGCAGAGTGTGTTATGGGTCGAATCAATTAGGGATGTACTGTTGTGGCCTGCCAGCAGCCAGCAGAGCTGGCAGCAGATTCGGACAGTGAGGAGGTTGGGGAGGAACATGGGCCAGTCCTGGAGTCTGGGGAAGGCTCTGATGAGGGCTCTGTGTCGGAGGCAGAGATGGGACCAAGGCCATCTGACAGTTATCAGCTGCCCTCAGAGTCAGACAGCAGTGAGGCAGATGAACAGCTGGAGCCTTTTCCCAGTGTGCACAAGCTTAGAGTTGCCAGATGAGGGAACAGCTAAAGAACAAGGGTCGACTTGGGAGTAAGGCCACAGGTAGATGATGAATGGCCCCTCCCATAGGGAATAAAAGAGGAGTGAAAGGGGAACAGGCTCCAGCTGTTCTTCTGCCCCACTGATGCCTGACTCCGAAGGCAGCTGATAACTGTCAGACAGCCCTGGCCCCCTCCCTGCCTCCGACACAGAGCCCTCATCAGAGCCTTCCCCAGACTCCAGGACTGGCCCATCTTCCTCCCCAACCTCCTCACTGTCCGAATCTGCTGCCAGCTTTGCTGGCTGCTGGTGGGCCACAACAGTAGCGAAGATCACGGATCGTCCTGTCCACCAGCAGTGGGTTCTGGATCCTATTGCAACCGGTACAGTTGCAACGGGGCCCGGCGTCCTATGAACGCGCGCAGCGGCATGCACAAGTGCGCAGTACATGCATGCATCTTACTCTCCAGCGACGCCTCTGCGACGGTCCAGCTGCTCAGCAGAGCATCGCACAGGTTCTGTACGCACAGCTCCCATATGTGGAAGTGCTGAAGAGTTTAAAGACAGGTGAGGATGATGGGCAGGCAGGTGGGCCCTTCTGAGCACTGTACCTGAACGGTATCCAGTGCTCCAGGCAGGCTCCATTATGCCCGTACTGAGGTGTACTGCCTGCAACCCACCACTACTGTCCCCCCACCCACCCCAGCTCCATGCCATCCTCTTTAGCCACATTTTGGAGGCCGGGCAGGTGTGCAGAAGGCGCGCACAAGAGCAAAGAGAGACCGCCTACTGCCAATTACCTCCACTCGACCAATTATATCACATAGATTAGGCCTCCTCCGACTTCCATCAGCCGGTCAATGTCGACTGGCAACCACGCGGAGGAGAGCCTTCTCGGTGGCAGCTCCGACCCTTTGGAACGAACTCCCCGTGGAGATTCGTACCCTCACCACCCTCCAGACCTTCCGCACAGCCCTTAAAACCTGGCTGTCCCGACAGGCCTGGGGTTAAAGATATTGACCCCACCCGAATTGTATGAATGTTGTGCTTTTAACGATGTATTGTTTTATGTGTTTAACATGGTTTGTCCTCCCTCCCCCTGAACTGTGAGCCGCCCTGAGTCCCCCCAGGGAAAAGGGCGGCATACAAATAAAATATCTATCTATCTATCTATCTATCTATCATCTATCTATCTATCTATCTATCTATCTATCTATCTATCTATCTATCTATCTATCTATCTATCTATCTATCTATCTATCTATCTATCTATCAAAGGGGATGTACAGAAGGCCAGGCGTATGCGTGGAAAGTGCGCGCGGGGCAAACCGGTGGTAAAAATAAGTTGGAACCCATCGCTGGTGGTGACCTATTGCGTCTTGTGCTTGTTGCTCAACAGCTTCATGCACATTTTGTGTCCAGGCCTGTTTTGAATTATCAGAATTATCAACCATTTCCCCAAAGAGCCAAAACGGTGACTATTCCCAGCTCTGGCCCTCACCCCTGGCCTCCCAAGAAGTTCTCCACCCCTTCAGTTTACCTTTGTGCTTGGCTTCATCCTTGGACAGATGGGCATCCTTCCAAACCAAGCACCGCATTAACCACCCACTGCTTAATTTTCTAAGAATGCTTGTGAGGCATTCAGTGGAGAAATGACGCCAGAGTTGGAGCAGGCACCTAGTTGGTAGCTGGGAGCATTTCCTTCCCTTGTCTTGCATCATAGTAACTTTCTACTCGATCCAAAAAGTAAAAGGCAAGTGATCCTTAACTTACAACCACTACTGAGCCCAAAATTTCCATTGCTAAGTGAGATGTTTGTTAGGTGAGTTTTGCCCCATTTTATACTCTTTCCTGCTGCAGATGTTAAGAAAACCACTGGTTGATAAGTTAGTGACATGGCTGCTTCTCCATTAGAGGGTGGCTCAGTGGCTAAGAGGCTGAGCTTGTCGATCAGAAAGGTTGGCAGTTCGGCGGTTCAAATCCCTCGCGCCACGTAACGGAGTGAGCTCCCATTACTTGTCCCAGCTTATAGCAATAGCAATAGCAGTTAGACTTATATACCGCTTCATAGGGCTTTCAGCCCTCTCTAAGCGGTTTACAGAGTCAGCATAACGCCCCCACAGTCTGGGTCCTCATTCCACCCACCTCGGAAGGATGGAAGGCTGAGTCAACCCTGAGCCGGTGAGATTAGAACCGCCGAACTGCTGAACTAGCAGTCAGTTGAAGTGGCCTGCAGTACTGCACTCTACCCACTGCGCCACCTCAGCTTCTGCTAACCTAGCAGTTCAAAAGCACGTAAAAAATGCAGGTAGAAAAATAGGGAACCACCTTTGGTGGGAAGTGAACAGCATTCCGTGCACCTTTGGTATTTAGTCATGCCGGCCACATGACCACGGAGACGTCTTCGGACAGCGTTGGCTCTTCGGCTTTGAGACAGAGATGACCCCCTAGAGTTAGGGGAACACATATGTGCGAGGGGAACCTTTACCTTAGCTTCTCCCTTGCTTGTCAAAAGGTCACAAAAAGGGATCACATGACCCTGGGGCACTGCAACCGTCATAAATATGAGTCAGTTGCCAAGCATCTGAATTTTGGTCACGGACGCTGCAACAATCCAAAGTGTGAAGAATGGTCGATCATAAGTTACTTTTTCAGAGTCTTCGTAACTTCAAATGGTCACTAAAAGGAACTGTCGTAAGTCGAGAACTACCTGCAAAAAGAAGTTTTAAAAATATATGTAAGTGCAGGCCACTTTGACCCATTGCCTTGCTCCAATTCCCAATAATCTTCATTTCAGTGATCCTGTGGGAAGACCGAAGCCTTCTTACAGCTTCTATTCGTATTGCAGATTTGCTGAGCTATTTCTCGGTAGATGCCAATCTCCCTTCTGCCTATTAGCCCGACCTAGAGAAAAACAGCAAGGGCCTTAATTAGGCCATTAGAGCATTGGGAAAGGAAAACAACTGGAGCAAATAAAAATCTCAATGCGTTTATCGCCGCGGAGATATGAATCGCCCCCATGGATTTCTACTTCCTTCAACCAACTGGCAGGTTCGGCTGGCAGTGGACCAAACAGGTGGGCAGGCCTTGATGTTCTGCTCTTGAGTGTTGCAACGAGGGATACGGGAGCCTCTGTTGGGGGTGGCTGGGTTTTTAAAGATGGTGTGTGTGGGGGGGTCACAACTATACACTGATTACAATCGAAGCCACACCCCGCTTTTTATGCGTCTTGCAGCAGCCATCTTGATTTTCTGTACATACGGTGTGTGTGTGTGTATTGTGTACATATATATATCTCAGAGGGGGGGGGGTTACCAGTTTCTTTACTACCGGTTTGCATACACAGCAGCGTCTGGGTGAGTGGGCGGAGCCTCCCGCCGTCACTACTACTGGTTCAGCCAATCCGGGCCGAACCAGCAGTAACCCACCTCTGATATCTATCTATCTATCTATCTATCTATCTATCTATCTATCTATCTATCTATCTATCTATCTATCTATCTATCCATCCATCCATCCATCCATCCATCCATCCATCCATCCATCCTATCATCTATCATCTATCATCATCTATCATCTATCATCTATCATCTATCATCTATCATCTATCATCTATCATCTATCATCTATCATCTATCATCTATCATCTATCATCTATCATCTATCATCTATCATCCATCATCCATCCATCCATCCATCCATCCATCTATCTATCTATCTATCTATCTATCTATCTATCTATCTATCTATCTATCATCAATCATCAATCATCTATCTATCTATCTCTATTTATCTAACTATGAGTTGCAAGGGACCTTGGAGGTCTTCTAGTCCAGCCCCCTGCTTAGGCAGGAAACCCTACACTGCTTCAGACAAATGGCTATCCAACATCTTAAAAACTTCCAGTGTTGGAGCATTCACAACTTCTGGAGGCAAGCTGTTCCACTGATGAATTGTTCTAACTGTCAGGAAATTTCTCCTTCATTCTAGGTTGCTTCTCCCCTTGATTAGTTTCCACCCATTGCTTCTTGTCCTACACTCAGGTGCTTTGGAGAATAGCTTGACTCCCTCTTCTTTGTGGCAGCACCTGAGATATTGGAAGACTGCTGTCATGTCTCCCCTAGTCCTTCTTTTCGTTAAACTAGACATACCCAGTTCCTGCAACCGTTCTTCATTTGCAGAATTTAAAGTGTGGCCTTACCAAGGCATTACAAAGTGGTATTAACCCTTCACGTGATATTGATTTTATCCCTCTGTTTATGCAGCCTAGAACTGTGTTGGCTTTTTTGGCAGCTGCTGCACATGGCTAGCTCCTATTTAAATGGTTGTCCACTAGGACTCCAAGATCCCTTTCACAGTTACTACTATGGAGCAAGGTGCTATATGTATATGTATGTGTGTATGTGTATGTGTATGTTCAGTTCAGTTGCGTTTATTTATAGGCCGCCCTTTTCCCTGAGGGGACTCAGGGCGGCTAACAACTTGTATGGGAGGGGAAGACATACAATAACATAAAAACACAATATATGATTAAAATCAAGCAACATTCATTCAACATTCGGGTGGGGGCAAATTATGGTCTTTACCCCCAGGCCTGGCGGGATAGCCAGATCTTGAGGGCTGTGCGGAAGGTCTGAAGGGTGGTGAGGGTACGAATCTCCACGGGGAGATCGTTCCAAAGGGTCGGAGCTGCTACTGAAAAGGCTCTCCTCCGCGTAGTTGCCAGCCGGCACTGGCTGGCAGATGGCACTCGGAGGAGGCCTAATCTGTGGGATCTTATGGGTCGAGAGGAGGTGATTGGCATGTGTATGTGTATATGTATATGTACCCTGTTCTCCCGAAAATAAGACCTCCCCAGATAATAAGCCCAATTGGGCTGTTGAGGGCATGTGCTAAAATAAGCCATCCTCCGAAAATATTGCAACACATCAGCAGCCATGAGGTGACCACGCTCGCCCCCTACTGCACCTCAAAAATAATAAGACCTCCCCGAAAATAAGGCCAAGTGCTTATTTTGGCAGTGGTGGTGGGTTTCCAAAAGAAAATAAGACCTGTCTTATTTTTCAGGAAACGTGGTAGGTTGGATGGCTTCTGGTTGGAGCAGATGGTCTTGCCGGTATCCAGAAGAATACAGAGAAGAAAACCACCTTATTTGTGGACAATTTATTTTCTCTGTTTCTTATACCTGGATCCTGTGGATTCCCAGGAACAGAAGACCAATAATAATAGGCAATTCTGTGGAAAAAAAACACCTGGATAAATTTCCAGATCATTTAATTCTAACATCAGAAAGGTGAGAGTGGAAAGTCTCATGGTCTGGAGATGCCCTTAAAGGAAAAAGAGGCATCCTTAAAGGAAAAGAAATGCCTCTATTTTGACAAATTAAAATGCTTTTCTTTATTCATTGAATGGAATGGGAGAGAAATGCCCCACGGCAGAACTTAAATAAATCTCTTTTGGGATTCCTTTTCTTAAGAATTGAGTAGAAGCAGTTTTCTCTTATATTCGTTCCCTACTCTAGGGGGCGGTGCTCATCTCTGTTTCAAAGCTGAAGAGCCAGCGCTGTCCGAAGACGTCTCCATGATCATGTGGCTGGCATGACTAAACGCCAAAGGTGCACGGAACGCTGTTACCTCCCCACCAAAGGTTCCTATTTTTCTACTTGCATTTTTACGTGCTTTCGAACTGCTAGGTTGGCAGAAGCTGGGACAAGGAACGGGAGCTCACTCCGTTACATGGCGCTAGGGATTTGAACCGCCGAACTGCCGACCTTTCTGATCGACAAGCTCAGAGCCTTAGCCACTGAGCCACCTACTCCTCAGCTTCTCACAATTGCTCCCTTGCTGGGCCACCAGTGGAAAAAAAAAACCAGGGAATTTCTTGGGATGGATAAGAAGTGGGATAACGGAGTTAATTAAGAGGAACCCCCCCCCCCAAAAAAAATTGAAACGGCAATAACAAGCGTAGAGAAATACAAAGGGAAATCAGTTTTGCCTGAGTTAACATTTTGGACTTTCTTGAAAAAAATATATATATATATTTAAAGTCACAACCCCTGGTATGCCCAAATATGGGAGGAAGGTCACACTTCCCTTCTCTGTCCTTCGGCTCGTCACAAGAGACCATCCAGACAGAAACCCAATACTTTTTACTGTTGCCTTTTTGTTACATTTGTTATATTTGTGCTGATAAATAAATAAAGGGAGACTAGTATAGATCTATTTCAAGCTATTTAGCTCTCATCAGCTAGCCACACCCTTGCCACAGGTTCGATTCCCAGCAAGGGTATGGCTAGCTGATATATATATATTCCTTACTGTCTGACAATGAGCTTGTTTATTTAAAAGTGGCGGATTTTGCTTCCCCAGGCAGAGGGTGCAGTTTTGATGATGAAAAGCACAACAAAAACAGCTTGTCAGTGTCTACGGGAGGCGTCTGTTGACAGGAGTTTCTAGTTTTTCTTTCTGAGTTGGATGGGAGTGTTTTTCTCCCTCTGTGTCAGCTGCAAAAAAGTTTCTTAAGCGTCGGTAGGCTGAACCGACTGCACCTTTGGGCACTAACAGGAGTCAGAAATGGGCTGTGGGGCTGCCACATGGTCCGGGAGGGTTCTGGGGAGTGCAACATGGGATCTGGGAGGCATGCCGAGCACTGCAAAGGCCCTCCCTTGTCTCGGGGGTTAGCTGCCTCCCCAATGAGCAGGCTTGGGGCTTTCCGTGGGAACAAACACCTTTATCGCGAATCGGTGATGCAATACCCAGCAAGCTCTCGCAAGCAAATGCTTACTGACAGCTTCACGCTACGCTGGGCCAGCCCAGCCATTTAGATTTCGATGGGTCAAACGCTGGTCACGGACGAAAACGGCAGCTTTTCGTGGAGCTGGGAAAATAGGAAGCAGTTGTGGGTTGTGAAATCGCCTCAACAGGGCTGGCTCTGGGTACACGCTGGGTCCCTCTCTCTCTCTCTCTCTCTCTCTCTCTCTCTCTCTCTCTCTCTCTCTCTCTCTCTCTCTCTCTCTCTCTCTCTCTCTCTCTCTCTCTCTCTCTCTCTCACACACACACACACACACACACACACACACACTGTTGTAAGAAAAAAGAGCAGGCTATTTTTTTTTTTTACAAAGCCCGAGAATCATGAAATGGCACGAGACAAATGCCTATAAGGGCATCCATTGGGCAGTAGAAAAATTCCAGATGTTGCCTCTTTAGGCTTGCATGATTGAAGTCCCAACCGTTTAATTGATGACGGATCAGGGGTGTCAAACTCAATTTCATTGCGGGCCACGTCAGGGTTGTGTTTGATCTCAGGGGCTGGGCGTGGCCAGGGTGGGCGTGGCCAGCTTGAGATCACTTGTGTCAGGGGTGCCTGTGCTGGCTTGAGCAATCTGCCAGGGCTCTTGGCTGGCGTGGCCTCCTGCAACCCTCTGCCAGCGAAAACGGAGCTTGAGCATGCGACATCCAGCCCACGGGCCTTGAGTTTGACACCTCTAGTTTAGATCTGTGGCCCAGCCCATTGGGTGGACAGCCTTGTCTCCTTGGTTGCTGAACTTTGGCAGTGACTCCACTGAAGAGCCGAGGTGGCGCAGTGGTTAGGGTGCAGTACTGCAGGTCACTTCATCTCACTGTTATCTGCAGTTCAGCGGTTCTAATCTCACCGGCTCAAGGTTGACTCAGCCTTCCATCCTTCCGAGGTGGGTGAAATGAGGGGGCGATAGCGATATGCTGACATTGTAAACCGCTTAGAGAGGGCTGAAAGCCCTATGAAGCGGTATATAAGTCTAACTGCTATTGCTATTGAATATCCCAAAGGTCCACACGGGCTTACAATATGAGTGGGTGGGCTACAGCTCACGGCTGGATTATCTGTACGGACCCTGAATGGGTGGTAACCCTGGGGATCATCTCTGACAAAGGGAGATGAGGAAGGAACGAAGCTGTCAAGTCAAATCCAGAGGCAGATTCAGCCACCTCTGAGGAACAAATTTTGACCATCGGGCTAAAATTGCTTGCATCTCCTGCAGATTAGAGACTGCAAAGATGTGTTTTTGGCCACCTGATGAGAAGGAAGGGCTCACTGGAGAAGAGCCTGATGCTGATAAGGAGCGAGGTGGCGCAGTGGTTAGGGTGCAGTACTGCAGGCCACTTCAGCTGACTGTTATCTGCAGTTCAGCGGTTCAAATCTCACCGGCTCAAGGTTGACTCAGCCTTCCATCCTTCTGAGGTGGGTGAAATGAGGACCTAGACTGTGGGGGCAATATGCTGACTCTGTAAACCGCTTAGAGAGGGCTGAAAGCCCTATGAAGCGGTATATAAGTCTAACTGCTATTGCTATTGCTATTGCTATTGCTGGGAATGATGGAGGGCAAAAGAAGAAGGGGACGAAAGAGAATGAGGTGGCTGGATGGAGTCACTGAAGCAGTCAGTGTGAGCTTAAATGGACTCCAGAGGATGGTAGAGGACAGGAAGACTGGTAGGAATAATGTCCATGGGGTCATAATGAGTCGGACATGACTTCGCAACTTACAACAACAACAACAACAACAATAACAACAAAACATTTTAATGTGTTAAAATTAGGCAAACGGTGACATTGAGACAGAATCTGTTTCACTTCCTAGATGTCTGTCAGCGTCTAAACAGATTATATCTCCAGATAATCCTATTTTAGATAAAACAAATATCTGCGACTGAAATATTGGTTCTGTATATTTGACACAAGGGACGTGGTGGCTCAGGGGCTAAGACGCTGAGCTTGTCAATCCGAAAGGTCGGCAGTTTGGTAGTTCGAATCCCTAGCGCCGCGTAACCGAGTGAGCTCCTGTTACTTGTCCCAGCTTCTGCCAACCTAGCAGTTGGAAAAAGGCAAGTAGCAAAATAGGAACCACCTTTGGTGGGAAGGTAACAGCGTTCCGTGAGCCTTTGGCGTTGAGTCATGCCGGCCGCATGACCACGGAGACGTCTTCGGACAGTGCCGGCTCTTCGGCTTTGAAAGGGAGATGAGCACCGCCCCCTAGAGTCAGGAGTGACTAGCACATATGTGCGAGGGGAACCTTTACCTATATTTGACACCAAAAATTATTACGGGATGGAGCCCCAGTAGGATTGCTACACATTCTCTGTTGAAAGCCAATAAACTCCCCTTGCATTAAGAAAGGTAGCCTATCATGAACAAAAGATCATAACCTATGTTTTTTTTGCTTCAAAGCTTATTTTCATTTAAAGGCTGACCACCTTCTTCTCCTAAAATAGCAAGGGAGGGGGATGAAAAAAACCCACCACCACCCAACATACCTGTGGGAGATCTGTTAGGTGGATCCTTCTCTTGCCAGCTTGTGTGGTCTCTTGGCTGGGATCCCTTGCTACTTGTGAGGTCTAAGTTGGAGTCCAACTTGGACTATAGAACTTAGTGGGAGATTTTAAGCAAGCTGCCTCCCATTCACTCCTCTATCAGTCAAACACAATGATTCCCATCTCATAGAGCTGGGAGCTTGAATGGAGAGCCTATCAACACTTGGAGCAGAGTGGAGCGAACTCCTCCTTGTGGTTCATTCAGCAGGATATTAAGGAAGCATCTCTAACTATCTGTGTTGACAACAGAGGGATTCTATCACAGGAGGATTGGTGTTTCCGCCCAGAAGGCCCCATTCTGTTCAGGGAGGTTCATATTTTTTAAAAAATTTTGCCCATGTGCTGACATGTGCAGGGAGTTAAAACCCACCCCTCTACTAGAAAAATGAAATATTTGGGGAAATAATAAAAGGGGCAGAATATTTCCCCCTAAAAGGGAGCAAGAAACCACCTTTGTCAATGGGCCATTAAGGCCTGAGCCAGTTTATTCTACATAACAAAGATCTCCCCCCTTCAGGCAGAGCCATCTAGCAAACAGAAACTCACCACAAGGCACCTGGGAAAATTACATCAGCCAGCAAGGCAACCAAACTTGGACTCAAAGCACAGCCTGCAGAATTGCCCCTGCATGGCCCCACGTGAGTCTGCTGTTTTCTGGCTTCTGGTGGGCCCAATAGGTCCATTTTTCACCCTCAACAGGTGCCAAAGGCTTTCTAGGAGCCGGGAAGAAGAAGAAGAAGAAGAAGAAGAAGAAGAAGAAGAAGAAGAAGAAGAAGGAGGAGGAGGAGGAGGAGGAGGAGGAGGAGGAGGAGGAGGAGGAGGAGGAGGAAGAAGAAGAAGAAGAAGAAGAAGAAGAAGAAGAAGAAGAAGAAGAAGAAGAAGAAGAAGAAGAAGAAGAAGAAGAAGAAGAAGAAGAAGAATTATTGCTGCACAATTCCTCATCAGTTTTCGGAAAAAACGACTTCAAGGTTAATGCACACTCCCCCCCACCCAAAAGAAAATCTAAGGAAGTCTTCCCCAGGACCCCCAAAAGGGAGAGAAATGGGCCAACAATAACAACTGATGTTATAAAGTCACTATTCCATCCAGAGTGGCCCTCAACAGTAGGGGAGAAAAGGTTCATGTCACTCGCAGAACCTGGGAGTGGCGTTAACAGAAGAATCAGCCTAGAATCCCTACCTAGTCACAAGTGAGCTGAGCCCAGCCTCCCTTGAATTCCTTTGGCTCCTATCTAACTCCAAGCAGGTACAGACTTCTGTATTAGTTGAGAAGATCCTTGTTTACAAGCTATAGTAATAAATCAGTTTAATTGAACTTTCATGTATGGACCTGGTCTTCGGCACCTGACATTTGCCTGTTTCAAGCAGTAGGACAGCTGTCTTAAGAATTCAAGGATTACTTAGGAGGGCTGAGAATTCACTCTGGAACCAGATTTACTCCAGGGAAGGGAACAGGTAGTAAAAAGGGCAGGAATCCAGATCTGGCATTACTGAAAGATGCTGAACTTGGGGACATCCTAGAAGAGCCGAGGTGGCGCAGTGGTTAGGACACAGTACTGCAGGGCACTTCAGCTGACTGTTATCTGCAGTTCAGCGGTTCTAATCTCACCGGCTCAAGGTTGACTCAGCCTTCTATCTTTCAGAGGTGGGTGAAATGAGGACCCAGACTGTGGGGGCAAGTTGCTGACTCTGTAAACCGCTTAGAGAGGGCTGAAAGCCCTATGAAGCGGTATATAAGTCTAACTGCTATTGCTATTGAGGATGGATTTGGAAATCACAGCTGGCAATCGGGCAGAGATCTCTGGAGACATTTCACCCCCCCCCCCAATACACCAATACATCCATCCCTTTATCCAGTTCATATCAAGAAATATCTGCCACCCTCTGAACAAATAAATGAAAATAAATCTGTAAGGTTGCGATAGAAGCGAATATCTGCAGGTTCATTCTCTGAACTCGTGGATAGGTTCCTGAACATTTTGTTACCTGGCTAGGTAACATCTTCAGTGGAATTTGGGAAAGGTCAGCGTCGGTGTTCTGCTTATAAGGGCTTTGTGTGGTCAGTAGGTCTCATGATGGGAAGCTGAGGGTCTTGTGATGGGTCAGGTGTGGGTATCCGAAGCAGAACATCCAGATTCGGTCACAGTTTTGTTCCATGTTTCTGAACTCTCAAGCTTCCTCTTTCCGCCAAGTATTCAAATGGACAGTGATTAACATTTATATATATGTGTATGTGTATGTGTATGTGTATGTGTATGTGTATGTGTATGTGTATGTGTGTGTGTGTGTGTGTGTGTATGTATGTATGTATGTATGTATGTATGTATGTACATATATATATATGTTGTATTTGTGCTGATAAATAAATAAAGGGAGACTAGTATAGATCTATTTCAAGCTATTTAGCTCTCATCAGCTAGCCATACCCTTACTGGGAATCGAGCCTGTGCTGTATTGCCTCTAAGGCAGATGTGTTAACCATTGAGCCACAGAGCTCGACTCCTTATCAGCCAGCCAGGGTGAAAGGTATCTATTTAGATTTTACAACCCCCGGTATGCCCAAATATGGGAGGAAGATCACTACTTCCATTCTCTGTCCTTCGGCTCGTCACAAGAGACCATCCAGACAGAAACCCAATATTTTTTACTGTTGCCTTTTTGTTACATTTGGTTGTATTTGTGCTGATAAATAAATAAAGGGAGACTAGTATAGATCTATTTCAAGCTATTTAGCTCTCATCAGCTAGCCATACCCTTACTGGGAATCGAGCCTGTGCTGTATTGCCTCTAAGGCAGATGTGTTAACCATTGAGCCACAGAGCTCGACTCCTTATCAGCCAGCCAGGGTGAAAGGTATCTATTTAGATTTTACAACCCCCGGTATGCCCAAATATGGGAGGAAGATCATTACTTCCATTCTCTGTCCTTCGGCTCGTCACAAGAAACCATCCAGACAGAAACCCAATATTTTTTACTGTTGCCTTTTTGTTACATTTGTTATATTTGTGCTGATAAATAAATAAAGGGAGACTAGTATAGATCTATTTCAAGCTATTTAGCTCTCATCAGCTAGCCATACCCTTACTGGGAATCGAGCCTGTGCTGTATTGCCTCTAAGGCAGATGTGTTAACCATTGAGCCACAGAGCTCGACTCCTTATCAGCCAGCCAGGGTGAAAGGTATCTATTTAGATTTTATATATATATATATATTTTGATATATATAGATATAGATATTTAGATATATATAAACACACATACATACATACACAGGTGAGACTCAAAAAATTAGAATATCATGCAAAAGTTCATTTATTTCAGTAATGCAACTTAAAAGGCGAAACTAATATATGAGATAAGACTCATTACATGCAAAGCAAGAGAGTTCAAGCTGTGATTTGTCATAATTGTGATACACCATTTAAGTTGCATTACTGAAATAAATGAACTTTTGCACAATATTCTAATTTTTTGAGTTTCACCTGCATGTACGTACGTACGTACGTATGTATATGTGTGCAGTTCATTGTAAATTGTTCTTTGCATGCGTGAAGAATGTGAAAAACTACTAACATGCCGGCAACGGCAGCGGAGACCGGAGAACCGGTTTGGGGGCATGGCCAGCCTGGATTGCTGCTGGTTCTGTGACCAACGCCAAATTACCACTACCAGTTCACCCAAACCAGTGTGAACTGTTAGGAACCCACCTCTGGTTATGTATGTGTACACTTTTGGGAGCAGGCAACAGAATTTCATTTTTAATGGGCACCAGGGTGCCTATAGTAAAAAAAATGACAATAAAGCAGGGGTGGCAAACACAAGGCCCGTGGGCTGGATTCGACCCGTGATGTGGTTGGATCTGGCCCACAGGACTGTCCTGGAAAGTGTAAGGGGCTGGCCTGCATCGCTTCAGCCCAGTCTACCCAATGCGAAGAGGAAACATTAGGCCAGCAGTTTGGGGAGTTATGTCAAGATGGCCACGCCCACCCAATCCACCACACCCACCCAGTTGGCCACACCCACAAGGCCTGTGGGCTGAATTTAACCCGTGATGTGGTTGGATCTGGCCCACAAAGCCATCCTGGAAAATGTAAGAGGCTGGCCTGCATCACTTTGGCCCAGTCTACCCAATGCGAAGAAGAAATATCGGGCCAGCAGTTTGGGGAGTGTTGTCAAGCTGGCCATACCCACCTAGTCGGCCATGTCCAGTAAGTGGCATTAAGCTGGCCATGCCCACCCAGTCGTCCATGCCCACCCAGTCAGCCACACCCACAAGGCCCACGGGCTGGATTCGCCCCTTGATGTGGTTGGATCTGGCCCACGAGGCCATCCTGGAAAATGTAAGGGGCTGACTTACATCGCTTCGGCCCAGTCTACCCAATATGAAGAGGAAACATCAGGCCAGCAGTTTGGGGAGTAGAGTCAAGCTGGCCACGCCCACCAGGTTGGTCTTGCCCAGTGAGTGGCCTCAAGCTGGCCACGCCCACCTTGTCAGCCACCTCCACCCAGCCCTGCCAAGGTCAACCACAGCCCTGATGCTGCCCTCAATGAAATTGAGTTTGACACCCCTGCAATAAAGGTTTTCTTATTTTAGATTCGCTACAAATCCTCATATTGCATCCCCATCATTGAAGGCCAGATCAGGAGAGTGACTTTGGCTTTAGCACAGTCTCCTAATGTAGTATTTTGGTCCCTTGTGTCTTCGTAGAGGACACGATGACGTGTTCTTGAACTGTATTTGCACACTCCGAAGAGTGGTGCTTGACTTGACTTTGTCAACCAAGAAGGGTGGCGCAAGGCTGCCTTCTCAGCTAACTTTCTCCCAAAGAGGTAATTAAGTGTATGGAAAAATAATGTCAAATAAGATTTAAAAAATCCCAGACTGGGATAATTGGGTGAGCATGCCCTATAACCGCTTACACAAATATTCTGCTCGGACTCCGTCTGTCTTTTGTTTCATTTCTTCACCGACCACATTTTGTGGTCACTGAACATGTTTAGATTCATGATGCTGGTTTTAAAGAGGGGTGGGGGGGAGGGGAAGAACTCCCTCCCCCCTTTTGGGGATGCATTCTTCATCTCTTAGGCTTCTGATCATTTGTTTTTACACGTCCTAGGGCTGTTCACACAATTTTCTTTTTTCTTTTTTTTAACTCTAGACATGCTGGATGTTGTTTTGACTTGTCTGTGTTTCTCCAGAAACCAATAAATTAGATCCAGCGTATGGGAAACGGCAGATATACTAAACGGAGAGACAGTTTGGTAGGGTGGTTAAAGTGTTGGCGTAGAAACCAGGAAGCTGGGAGTTCCAGTCCTGCCTTAGGCACGAAAGCTGGTTGGGGTGATTTTAGGTCAATGATTCTCTCCCAGCCCAACTCACCTCGCAGGGTGGTTGTTGGGGGCGAAATCGGAAGAGGAAGGAGCGTTACGTATGTTTGACGTCTTATGGAGTAATGAAGGTGAGATAAAACCTGACTATAAATAACTAATAAGATACTTCATGAGAAGAGTCCTCCACTCCTCTGCTCACAATAGGATCCCTTATGCCACCGGGCTTGAAATTCTGGGCTTGGACAATCTGGATCTACGCCGTCTACGGTCTGACCTAAGCGTAGTACACAAAATTGTCTGCTACAACGTCCTACCTGTCAACGACTTCTTCAGCTTCAGCCACAATAATACTCGGGCAAACGATCGATACATGTTGTGATGTGGTCAAGAAGGGAGATGCCCGATATCCAATGGAACATTCACATTTCCATGGCATGCAGAGTGCTTTCGGTCTCCGCTGTGGCTGCCCAGCATTCAGTGCCATACAGTGCAACAAGGCAGATGGTTGTCTTGTAAATCTTAGATTTAAGATGAGTTGGCATCCGGCTGCCACATAACACACTGGTGAGTTCTCGCCAATGCATCCCGGCTGCATTCATCCTTTCTTGAACCTCACCTCTTTAAAAAACTATTTTAAAAATATTATGGCCCTCTTCTGCCACGTTCACATAAGACTTCCAATCTAGACCCCCTTTTGGCAAAAAAAAAAACCTGGCAATTTCTAAACTCCTGGCTTCCATCCAGCAGTTATCCAGACTCCCGCCCGGAGTCCTTCGGGAGTGGGCGGCATACAAAACTAATAAACTAGATTTCTGCAGCTCCAAACTCACAGCTCCCTCAACAGATCCAGATGGAGGGTTGGAGGAAAGATACTGTTGGAAGAAATGTCCTTCTGGATTCAGTTCCAAGTGGGGGGGAAAAGACACTGGAAACTTGGTGGCTGCTTGGAAAGATGGTTTTAATGGTGGACAGGACCACATGGTTTGAGGTCCTGGGGGAAACGGAGGATCACATGCCTTGAAGATCTTGTAGAAAAAGGGCAGAGATGTTGAGGGTCTCTGGATTTTATGCCCTCTTTTGGCCCCTGCCTTGGAGTTTCCTGTTCCTGTGTAAGAAATGTATTCTGATTGGTGGTCAGACTCCCAGGGGGTGAGGGGGTCTTAGCTAACTTTGTAGGCTGTCTGCTTTTTGAGTCCCAAGCTTGGTTAGAGCCGAGGTGGCGCAGTGGTTAAATGCAGCACTGCAGGCTACTGCTAGATCAGCAGTTCAGCGGTTCAAATCTCACCGGCTCAGGGTTGACTCAGCCTTCCATCCTTCCAAGGTGGGTAAAATGAGGACCCAGATTGTTGGGGCAATATGCTGACTCTCTGTAAACCGCTTAGAGAGGGCTGAAAGCCCTATGAAGCGGTATATAAGTCTACTGCTATTGCTATTGCTATTGGTTGAGCTGTTGCTGGGTGATGATGTAATGAAAGGGCTTTGGGATTCCTATTATGGCTCTGCCTGAAGGAGGTAGATTTTTATTATGTAGAATAATCTGGCTCAGGCCTTAATGGCCCATTGACAAAGATGAGGGGTATGAGTTTCTGTCTTCCTTTTAGGGGGAAATATTGTGTCCTTTTAATATTTCCTAAAACATCTCATTTTCCTAGGAGACGGTTGGGTGCTAACTTCCTACCACACCCTTCTCTCTGAAGATGTTCCAAGCAGTTCTCTGCCTTCCTCCCGAGTGATGCCCAACCAGCCAGATCTGTTTG
Source organism: Thamnophis sirtalis (assembly GCF_051295495.1). NCBI lineage: Eukaryota > Metazoa > Chordata > Lepidosauria > Squamata > Natricidae > Thamnophis > Thamnophis sirtalis. Next base: position 72,136,734 of record NW_028261389.1, read on the forward strand.
ATGGGTTTCAGCTCCAACCTTCACGCAAACTATCAAGATTTATCCCTCGCTTCCATAAAATGTGGTATAACATAAGCTGGCATAAAGGCAGCCAAAACATTCCTCCTCACCATTGACCCCATCTCAGCTGTTTAACTCCTGCTTTTGCTTTCTAAGAAAGCTTCACCCCAGAGATCTCATTTGGGGAAGCTGTGATCTTGAACTAGCTGGAGGTTTTTAAGAAGAGGTTGGATAACCATTTGTCTGAAGTGGTAGAGGGTTTCTGCCTAAGCAGGGGGTTGGACTAGAAGATCTTCAAGGTCCCTTCCAACTCTGTTATTCTATTGTATTCTATCCTTTTCTCTCCAGTTCTGTTCTGTTCTGCTCTGCTCTGCTCTATTCTATTCTTCTGGATCTGACCGATGGACATCTTCGATTCTGTAGATGGTTGCCCCAACCCGGCTGCTCTTCCTTCCACTCCTGAAGATCACAGATTGATTACCATGTTTCTTCTTGATGTCTTGGATGACTTCTCGGTAATTTTGTGCCCGGCTCCATACACTACCACCTTCCCCCGTCTGTATAAACCCCCCAACAGTTGGACTACAATCTTCCTAGTGTTCTTCCCCTTTCGAAGTGGGAACGCAAAGACTTGTTAGGAAGAAAGGCGGTGGTGAGAGCTGGTGCTTTGCTCTGCCAGTTTCCAAGCTCTTTATGTATTGATTAAAAGCGTCGGTTTTTTTTTTAATTAAAAAAAAAAAATCAAAGTCAGCTGGCCCAGCATGCCAGCCACTTCGCTTTGGGCCCATCAACACCAGCTGTACCATAAAGCGACTCACAGTGATTTTTATTTATGTCCTCTGAGCCTTTCACTCCCCGGTTCCTTTCAGTATTTTGGCATTTACTATGTTCAGTTGAGTTCCTTGGCTGCCCTTCGCAATGTGCTCTTCATTAGGTTTAATTTGATTTTGCTGTGTTTTATTTTGCCGGGCAGATGTGCTACCTTAATGGCTTTGGCTGCAGGGGGGCGGGAACCATCCAACAGAGAGAATTTTTTGGAGGTGGTGGTGGTGGTTAGGACACAGAACCAGAGCCAGGAATTGCTAAGAAGGTCTACTTAAAAGTAATTTATGGCAGGTGATCCAGAGGGAGAAGCACATTGGCCAAACCGATGCTCATTTTCACGGAACAAGAAGCCTAGCCAGAAACAGGGAAGGCCTCCAGCGAGGTGAGGTCAAAAAAGTCAAAATGGCGGCCACTCGAACCCAGACCTTATGATAGTTGTAAAAAAAGGGGTGCGGCTTTGATTGCAGGGGTGTGGCTTGCTGCTATCTTGGCCTCCCGTATTCAGGGGGAAAAAAGTGGAAGGCAGGTTATTCATCTATGGAGCATGTGCTTGTGTGTTTATGCGTGTGTCTGTTTTAAAAAACGCAAGATGGCAGATGTTGCAGTACGACTGAATCCCTTCCCATTTACCGTATTTTTCGGAGTAAAAGACGTACCTTTTTCCCCTCAAAAAAGAGGCTGAAAATCTGGGTGTGTCTTATACACTGAATACAGCCTTTTTTGCCTCCAGAAACCCTGCCCCCTTCACCAAAATGGCAGTGCGTAGCCTTTAGGAGGCTTCTAGAGTGCTCCTGGGGGCTGGCGAGGGCAGAAATGAGCGAAAAGCTCTAGAAGCCTCCTAAAGGCTATGCATGCAATTTTTTGACAAAAAATGGGCCAGTTTTGTGAAAAATTGGGCCATTTGTTTATGAAAAATGGGCCATGTTTTGCTCATTTTTGGGGGGGCCACCCCTTAGGAGCACTCTACAAGCTTCCTAAAGGCTATTCATGCCTTAAAAAAAAAACTGGCCGGTTTTCACAAAAAACGGGCTGTTTTTGGGAGGTCTGCAGAGTGTAAAAAAAAAATTTTTTTTTTAATTTGCTTCTTCAAAAACTTGGTGCATCTTATACTCCGGGGTGTCTTATATTCCGAAAAATACGGTATGTGTATATATACATCTTGTCTATGTTGGAAGAAAAATCCAGTTCCAGTTCCAAGCTGGGAATAAAATGGAGGCTGATTGGAAAGAAAGATTCTGTTTATTGGTGAACAGAATCAACACAGAGCGTGCAGTTCTGGGACAACTGGCAAAATGGAGTTGAGTGTGAGTGGGCTTTATACCTTCTGGATCCCTATGGGGTCATGTAGGGGTCATGGCTGGGTCTATAGGAAAAGGGGAAATGCTGAGCTAATCTTGTCAACCTTTGGCTTGTTGCTTATCTGGAGTTTCTGCCTGACCCAGTCTTTCTGAATGGATTACCAAATCTGCATTTCTAAAAACTAGCCTCCTCAGTTTCTGTCGGGGCAGGGAGACTGGGGCTGGTTTCTGCTTCCCTTAAGATCACCCCCTCCCCATTTCTCCTTTAGGGGAAATATTCTATCCTGCCTTTTTAATATTCCCAAAATATTTCCTTCTCTAGGAGGGTGGGTGGGCGCTGACTTTCTACACCATCTCCTCTTCACTACCTGGGGGCCACTGCTGGAAAGCTATATACAGCAAACCAGGAAATAATAATACTTTAGTTATTTGGAAGATTTCCATCAAAGTGCACCAAGCAACCAAGCAAATCATATAAATCTTTATTATGGTGTTGGACAAACAGGCAGTTAGTGTTTTTTTGCTTGACTAAGCTTTATATTCCTTTATGGTCTATTTTCATTCCCTCCACCTTCTTAATATGCACTCTTTCCTTCTTTCTTCTTGAATTCCTGTCCAAACAGACCCCCCCCCCAGCTTTACCTCTGTAGGCGGAGTCAAAAAAGTCAAGATGGCGACCACAAACACCTCATTGGCCAATAAAACTGTTCTGACCCAGCCTTAGCAGAAACAAGAAACAGACTCCTTGTCCCAACCCCGTTCCCCTCTTTATCTCCTTTAGTATCACAGTTGTTAAGTGAATCTGGACTTTCCTGTTGACGTTGCTTGTCTGAAGGTCGCCAAAGGGCATCACCTAATCCCAGAATACGTGGCACGACAAAACCGCGGTCCACTAAAGCGCGCCCGATTAAAGCGCGTACCTGACGTCATCATCAGCGCGACAAATACGACCGCGGAGATTTTAAAAAGCTATTTTAAAGCAAGCCGATTCACGTAAAGGTAAGGGTTAGGGTTAGGTTTAGGTTTAGGTTTAGGGTTAGGGTTAGGGTTAGGGTTAGGGTTAGGGTTAGGTTAAGGGTTAGGGTTAGGTTTAGGGTTACGTTAAGCGTTAGGGTTAGGTTTAGGGTTAGGTTAAGGGTTAGCGTTAGGTTTAGCGTTAGGTTAAGGGTTAGGTTTAGGGTTAGGTTAAGGGTTAGGTTTAGGGTTAGGTTTAGGGTTAGGTTTGGGGAGGTTAGGGTAAGGTTTCGCTTTAATTTTAAGTTTACCGCTCACAGCGTGATGTTTTCGTCGCGCTGTGATGACGTCAGTTACACGCTTTTGTCGAGCGCGCTTTAGTCTACCGTGGTTTTGTGGTGGAACCCCGGAATACTGTGACCGTCATAAATATCAGCCACTTTCCAAATTTTGGTCACGTGACCACGAAGATGCTGCAACGGTTGTAAGTGTGAAAAAGTCACTTTTTCCAGTGCCGTTGTAACTTCAAACTGTCACTAAAGAACGGTTGTTAAGCTGAGGACTCCCTGTATGTAATTCAAGCTTCACTTCAGTGTTTCTTTGAAGCTGACCATGGTGTTTCCTGTTAAGCTGTACATCATTTTGGGGTTCGGGGAGTCCTTGAGATGCTTAGAGACACCACTCCTTCCATTCTTGGACTCTCCTTGGCCTCAGAGCAGAGGTGGTATTCAGCCGGTTCGCATCGGTTCAGGCGAACCAGTAATGGCGGCGGCCCGAGGCTCTGCCCACCCATCCAGACGTCATCACCGACCTTCTGCGCATGCCCAGACGTGAGCGCTCCCGCTACCGAACCGGTAGTGTAGCAAAGAGGATACCATTACTGCCTCAGAGCATGGCAATTACTACGTGCTGGAGCTGTACTACCCAAACTACACAAACAGCAGGCCTGTCTGTGGGATTCCCACATCAATCTTTCCCGGGGCCTAAATAGAGCAGCCGGAGGCAGTGTAGAAAAGCAGCTTGCTTGCTCTGGGTGCCCACAAACCAGGGTGGAAGCCACCAGGATGGGAATATTTCTGTCATTTATAGAGCCCGAACAGTGATTCATTATCTTCATGGGTGTTCAGGCGAGCTGGCAGGAGGTGGCTGGGGGGTGGGGGTGGGGGGTGGGCAGGGGATGGAGCTCGAAAAAACATTGACGTGGTCTTTCCCCTGATCAATGGACCTGTATTCAACCAGGGGCCAGAGAGAGCCCTTTCACTGCTCCTGGCTCTCCCTCCAAGGGTGTCCAGAGACAAGCAGGAGGAGGAGGAGGAGGAGGAGGAGGAGGAGGAGGAGGAGGAGGAGGAGGAGGAGGAGGAGGAGGAGGAGGAGGAGATGGTCAGTTATAAGGGAGTCGAGAGAGAGGGGAACTCTTCTCCATGTAAAAAACCTGGGAGCCTCCTTTCCACCTTCTTAGCTCTTGTATAGACTAGGTCTGCAGGATTCAATCTGGGTCCGTCATTGTGACAGAGATTTTTATTTTTTATTTTATTTTATTTTATAATTTTATTTTATTTTATAATTTTATTTCATTTTATTATTTATTTTAGTTTATTATTTAATTTTTATATTATATTATGTTATGTTATGTTATGTTATGTTATGTTATGTTATGTTATGTTATGTTATGCTATGCTATGCTATATTATATTATATTATATTATATTATATTATATTATATTATATTATATTATATTATATTATATTATATTATATTATATTATATTATATTATATTATATTATATTATATTATTATATTATATTATATTATATTATATTATATTATATTATATTATATTATAATTTTATATTATATTATATTTTATTATTTTATTATTTTATTATTTTATTATTTTATTATTTTATTTTATTATTTTATTATTTTATTATTTTATTATTTTATTATTTTATTATTTTATTATTTTATTATTTTATTATTTTATTATTTTATTATATTATTTTATTATTTTATTATTTTATTATTTTATTATTTTATTATTTTATTATTTTATTATTTTATTATTTTATTATTTTATTATTTTATTATTATTTTATTATTTTATTATTTTATTATTTTATTATTTTATTATTATTTTATTATTTTATTATTTTATTATTTTATTATTTTATTATTTTATTATTTTATTATTTTATTATTTTATTATTTTATTATTTTATTATTTTATTATTTTATTATTTTGTTATTTTATTATTTTGTTATTTTATTATTTATTTTATTATTTTATTATTTATTTTATTATTTTATTATTTATTTTATTATTTTATTATTTATTTTATTATTTTATTATTTTATTTTATTTTATTCTAGTCTGTTCTAGTCTGTTCTAGTCTATGTTATTGTTTGTTTTGTTTGTTAAACATGTACAATGTAACAGGTATAAAGTATAAACATAGACATGAACACAGGAAATGGGGACCGAATAAATGGGGACAGTGGGACAGGGACAGTAGGCACGCTGGTGCGCTTATGCACGCCCCCTTTACGGACCTCTCAGGAATGGGGTGAGGTCCACGGTAGACAGTTTGAGATTGAAACTGTGGGTGTTTGAGAAAGTAACAACAGAGTCAGGCAGAGCGTTCCAGGCGTCAACCACTCTGTTGCTGAAGTCGTATTTTCTGGAATCAAGTTTGGAGTGGTTTACCTTGAGTTTGTATCAATTGTTTGCCCATGTATTATTGATCTTGAAGCTGAAGTAGTTGTTCACAGGTAGGATGCTGTAGCAGACAATTCTGTGCACTATGCTTTGGTCAGACCGTAGGCGGCGTAATTCCAGGTTGTCCAAGCCCAAAATTTCGAGCCTGTTGCCATAAGGGATTCTATTGCGAGCAGAGGAGTGAGGTACTCTTCTTGTAAAATACTTCTGGACCCGCCCAATTGTATTAATGTCTGATAAACAGTGTGGATTCCAGGCAGATGAGCTGTGTTCGATTTAGTCTTAATGAGCTTTTGGACCTGTGCTGGAGCCCTTCCTCAGGCAACTTCTCTCTACCTGTCTGGAATATGTATATTTGCCTTCATTCATAAACTACAACTCCCTTGGGTTTCCCAGTTTATGTTACAGAATACAGAATAAGATAGTTGAAAGGGATGAAGAAGAGAGATTGAGATTGAGATTTGTTTTATTTATATGCCGCCCTTTTCCGGGAGGGACTCAGGGCGGCGAACAACTCAAAGGGGGGAAAGGGAACATAGAACACAATACAAATAGTTAAAATAGCCAGGAATCACACAGCCACACAGGTCGAGAGGGGAGGGGAACTCGTCAACCCCAGGCCTGCCGGCACAGCCAGGTTTTGACGGCTTTTCGGAAGGCCTGGAGAGAGGTGAGGGTCCGAATCTCTGCGGGGAGTTCGTTCCAAAGGGCCGGAGCTGCCACAGAGAAGGCCCTCCCCCGGGTAGTAGCCAGGTGGCATTGGCTGGTAGACGGAACCCGGAAGAGGCCGACCCTGTGTGATCTAATGGGTCTCTGGGAGGTAATTGGCAGCAGGCGGTCTCTCAAGTACCCAGGTCCAATACCATGAAGGCCTTTATAAGTGACGACTAGCACTTTGAAGCGTATCCGGAGACCGATCGGTAGCCAGTGCAGCTCGCGGAGGATAGGTGTAATGTGGGTGTACCGAGGTGCACCCACAACCGCTCGCGCGGCTGCATTCTGGACGAGTTGAAATCTCCGAATACTCTTCAAGAGCTGAAGAAGCTTCTTGGATGAGAAGCGAAACGTCTTCAAAGAAAAATCAGGAAGTCCAGTTGCCTCTTGAAAAAGCACCTTTGGGACAACCTTGACCTGGATGATCCAGAAGCTCCATAGACATTTTGCTACCTTCAAGGACATTGCCTTCAAGTCAAACCAAGAAGCTTAAGATTTCCTCATAGAGTTGCCCAGGTTCAACTCTGCTTAGTTTTTGGTATTCTCCAAAGCTACCCAGCTTTCCTTCTATTATACTTTATTTATTTTCCCCAACAATAAATAGAAAAAGTTGAGATACAGCCAACGTAAATAGAATAGAATAACAGAATTGGAAGGGACCTTGGAAGTCTTCTAGTCCAACCCCCTGCTTAGGCAGGAAACCCTACACCACTTCATACAAATGGTTATCCAACATCTTCTTAAAAACCTCCAGAGTTGGAGCATTCACAACTTCTGGAGGCAACTTCTGTTCCACTGATTAATTGTTCTCACTGTCAGGAAATTTCTCCTCAGTTCTAAGTTGCTTCTCTCCTTGATTAGTTTCCACCCATTGTTTCTTGTCCTGCCCTCAGGTGCTTTGGAGAATAACTTGATTCCTCCTTCTTTGTGGCAACCCCTGAGATATTGGAAGACTGCTATCATGTCTCCCCTAGTCCTTCTTTCCATTAAACTAGACACACCCAGTTCCTGCAACCGTTCTTCATATGTTTTACCCTCTAGTCTCCTAATCATCTTTGTTGCTCTTCTCTGCACTCTTTCTAGAGTCTCCACATCTTTTACTATGGAAGAGAAGGCACTTTAATCTGCCGGGTGTGGTCCAAAAAAGTCAAGATGTTGCCTATGGATGGAGTGATTTAAGCCCCATCCATCTTATGCGTCTCCTTCCAGCCCTCCATCTCACACCTGGGGATCTGTTTCAAATGTCAGAATTCAAAATATTCCGTCTGAAGTTGCCAATCTAGCAGAACAAGTCCCATGAAAAGCTTGGAGCCGTAGTGAGAAGGGAAATTTCCTTCCCTGAGCAGCTTATTTTCCCATGCCAGCTTTCGCAACATTACAGGTGTTTGCCTCTAGTGTCCTGGCCAAGGTCCAAGCGTCAAAACAATATAATTAACCTCTGCTTTCCTAAATTGCAATTCTGCCCCCCCCCCCGTCTAGTTTCACCGAGTTGCTTAATTTCCGGTTGTGTTTCTCTCTCTCTCTCTAATCAGCCTTCGTCGGATTCCATGATGTGTGGCTAGAAGTCTTGACTTCTGTGGAAGTTGAGCTGAACTGGAAGGGCCGTCTTATTTATTTTACATTGTGTGAAAAAGAACCATGCATTGTTCGTAAGAATGGAGGCATTTCCTCTCATTTAAGCACAGGCCCAGGTTTCATTTGAGATCTTCAGCTTTTTATTTTTTATTTTTTTCATTGCCTCTGTCTGCTACTACTGTTAATTGACTAATGTAGTTTTTCTCTCTCTCTTTTTTTTAATTAATTTTTTATTTTATCAATTTCATATATACATTCACAATTATATGATCTCATAACTGTTATTAGTAATATGTATTTATAACAATTTTTTCCCTACAGTTGACAATATACTTGAAAATTGCTTTCTTACCATCCCATAGATACTTTTTCTCCTTTACAACTTTTGTGAGGTAAATTTTTCTTGGAGCAAACCTGGGATAAAAAGGTATGTGCTAGCCATTCCTGACTCTAGGGGGCAGTGCTCATCTCCGTTTCAAAGCTGAAGAGACAGTGTTGTCCGAAGATGTCTCCGTGGTCATGTGGCCAGCATAACTAAACACCAAAAGAGCACAGAACCCTGCTACCTTCCCACCAAAGGTGGTTCCTATTTTCCTACTTGCATTTTTTACGTGCTTTTAAACTGCTAGGTTGGCAGAAGCTGGGACAAGTAACGGGAGGCCACTCTGTTACGTGGTGCTAGGGATTTGAACCGCCGAACTGCTGATCTTTCTGATCGACAAGCTTAGAGTCTTAGCCACTGAGCCACTGCATCCCTGAAACACGGGATAAGAAAGGCTTAATTGAACATAAGGCTGGAGCATCCTATGTTCAATTTCTCCTTGCAGGCAAGAGAAGACATTTGCAGGCCTGAAGCAGGAATCGACAATAGAATCAATCCTAAAATTGGAAAGGATCTTGGAGGTCATCTAGTCCAACCCCCTGCTTAGGGCAGGAATTCTTAGACCACCCTGGACTAATCTTTTCTTGAAAACCTCCAGTGTGCAGCCTCCATGACGCCAGGAGAGAAGCTGTTCCTTGCTTCACAGTTCCCACAGTCAGGCAATACCTCCTTACTTTGAATTTGGATTTTTCTCAGTGGTGAGTATCACATTTTGTTACCACTGGCTTGGGCCTTCCGGGCATGTGCCCGGCCTCAAAAACGTGCCTAAATAGGACAGCATACAGCCGGGGCAGGTGGGCAGACCCACTCGCTATTTCCACTACCGGTTTGGGTGAACCGGTTCGAACCGGCTGAATGCTACTTCTGATTTCTCTTTATTAAACTTCCACCCATTGGGTCTTCTCCTACTAGCCCCAGGAGCTACGCCTTCTTCTCTGTGAGAACCCTTGAAAGATTGGGAGTCGTGGTGGCGCGGTGGTTAGAATGCAGTATTGCAGGCCGACTCTCTTCACTGCCAGGAGTTCGATTCTGACTAGGCTCGTGATTGACTCAGTCTTCTGTCCTTCTGAGGTTGGTAAAATGAGGACCCAGATGGTTAGGAGGAACATGCTGGCTCTGTAAACTCAGACAATTCCTTTTCACAACAGCAGTGGGCGCATGCATGCAGCTTAACTTGCACAAGTGTATGCACACCAGAGGTGGTATTCAGCTGTTTCTCTCCAGTTCGGGAGAACCGGTAGCGGCGGGAGGCTCCACCCACCCACCCTGGCATCATGCGTGAGCACTGCGCATGCTCAGAAGGCGGTATGCCTGCAAAGATGTGGCACATGCATTCATGTTTGTGAACCAGTAGGGAAGATAAGTGAATCTCATCGCTGATGCACACTGGACCATCGCTCGCACAAGTTGATCTGCACGCCCGCGCGTAGAGAAGAGGGGAAGGGCATTGAAAGGGAACGATGTTGGAGAAAGGTCCGCCTTGGACCGCACATTCCTGCTTCTTTCTGACCATTTAGGCTTTCATTAAGGGTTTCTTCTATTTACTTACTGGCTGGTGCCATCACTCACAACCGCCCAAGATTGCTGGCAAGCAGCATTTAAATTTAGGATAGGATAGGATAGGATAGGATAGGATAGGATAGGATACGATAGGATACGATAGGATACGATAGGATAGGATAGGACAGGACAGGACAGGACGGAACGGAACAGAACAAGGAGTAGGAGTAGGAGTAGGAGTAGGAGTAGGAGTAGGAGTAGGGTAGGTTAGGGTACGATAGAATGGAATGGAATGGAATTCAGAATGAATAGAATAGGAATAGAATAATAGAATAGAATAGAATAATAGAATAGAATAGAATAGAAGTAGAGTAGAGTAGTATAGAATAGAATAGAATAATAGAATAGAGTAGAATAGAATAGAATAGAATAAAAGTAGAGTAGAGTAGAGTAGTATAGAATAGAATAGAATAGAATAGAATAGAATAATAGAATAATAGAATAATAGAATAATAGAATAATAGAATAATAGAATAATAGAATAATAGAATAATAGAATAATAGAATAATAGAATAATAGAATAATAGAATAATAGAATAATAGAATAATAGAATAATAGAATAGAATAGAATGGAATAATGGAATAATGGAATAATGGAATAATGGAATAGAATAATAGAATAGAATAATAGAATAGAATAATAGAATAGAATAGAATAGAATAGGAGTAGAGTAGTATAATATAGAATAGAATAGAAGTAAAGTATAGAGTAGTATAGTATAGTATAGTAAAGAGTAGAGTAGAATAGAATAGAATAATAGAATAGAATAATAGAATAGAATAGAACAGGAACAGGAACAGGAACAGAAACATCGGACAGAGATCCGAGTAGCAAATACAGATTGGCTGGGAGACAGAGAAAGGCTGGCGATCTTCGGAGAGAGAGAGAGCGAAGCCTGGTGCTTCTGTGGGTGTGAAGCCACCTTCCATAGTTTTCAACCCCACCTCTTTACTGTTATTCTGCCCGACTAAACACAGCTTTTGGCGAAAGGAGAAAAACCCAACACCCCGCATTCTATAATTAGCAGGGACCCTCAGATTAGAAACCGAATGTAACGGGATTGCAATTTCGTAACCTTGAGGCTGGGAAGATAGTCATTAAAAAAAACAAAACAGGGGCAGCTGCTTGTTCAGGAGTCTTGTTTTTGTTCTCTTCCACACCTTTCAATGCCAGAAGGCACTAAAATCAAAGCCTTTGGGATTTCTTAAACAAACTTATATCAGGGGAGAGGATCCTAACCTCCCTCCCAAAATAGGATCTGCCTCGAATTTGCACGATTTACAATAACAACTTCAGCATAATTAATTGAAAACCAGTAAGGAAGTTTTAGGAGGTTTGAAGTGGGTTTTTTTTTTGGAACAAAGCTTCTATTATGAGATATAGACTTATCAGGTGACCATCAAATTCTTTTCTGAAATCAGAGCTCGCCTGGCAGCGTCAAAAAGGGGTAGCCAAAGAGGGAAGAATCGCTGGCTTTGAAACAGCTGCCCTAGACTGGTACAGAAAGGGCCCTGGCAGGCCAATCTCCCTGGGCAGACAACACACACTGCACAATGCCCCAAACAAGGAGAATATTTGGCCGGCGTAAAGCACATACCATAATACGGATTCAAAGGCTGTTCTAGACAACAGCTGTGCTACGATCGGGAGATGTTGGGACTTCTTCCACTGCAGACACGCCGAACGAACTCGCAGGGGAAGTTGGGGGCTGCTAAAGCCACCGAGAGCTTTGTGGCACCGCAAACGTAAACACCGCAAGTGTGAACACCTAGAGTACTGCATCCAGTTTTGGTCACCACAACACAAAAAAGATGCTGAGACTCTAGAAAGATTGCAGAGAAGAGCAACAAAGATGATTAGGGGACTGTCCAGAATGCAGCCGCGCGAGCGATCGTGGGTGTACCTCGGTTCACCCACGTAACACCTATCCTCCGCGAGCTGCACTGGCTGCCTATTGGTCTCCGGATACGCTTCAAGGCGCTAGTCGTCACTTATAAAGCCCTTCATGGTATTGGACCTGGGTACTTGAGAGACCGCCTGCTGCCAATTACCTCCACCAGACCGATTAGATCCCACAGACTAGGCCTCCTCCGAATTCCATCCGCCGGCCAGTGTCGACTGGCGACTACCCGGAGGAGAGCCTTCTCTGTGGCTGCTCTGACCCTCTGGAACGAACTCCCCGTGGAGATTCGAACCCTCACCACCCTCCAGGCCTTCCGCAAAGCCCTCAAAACCTGGCTGTTCCGACAGGCCTGGGGCTAAAGAGCTGTTGCCCCCGTCTTGAATGGTATGACTGTTGTGAGTTTTTAAATTATATATTGTTATGTTTGTTTTTAAATTTTGTCTGTATCCCCCTTCCCCGGTTCAAGTTGTGAGCCGCCCTGAGTCCCCCTTCGGGGGAAAAGGGCAGCATACAAATACAATAAACTGAACTGAACTGAACTGGAGGCTTAAACATATGAAGAACGGTTGCAGGAACTGGGTATGTCTAGTTTAATGAAAAGAAGGACTAGGGGAGACATGATAGCAGTCTTCCAATATCTCAGGGGTTGCCACAAAGAAGAGGGAGTCAGGCTATTCTCCAAGGCACCTGAGGGCAGAACAAGGAGCAATGGGTGGAAACTAATCAAGGAGAGAAGCAACCTAGAACTAAGAAGTTCAACTCCAGAAGTTGTAAATGCCCCAGCACTGGAACTTTTTAAGATGATGTTGGATAACCATTTGTCTGAAGTGGTGTAGGGTTTCCTGCCTTAACCTGCCTAATGGTTTCAGGAATTGGGTATGTCTAGTTTAATGACAAGAAGGAGTAGGGGAGACATGATAGCAGTGTTCCAATATCTCAGGGGTTGCCACAAAGAAAAAGGAGTCAAACTATTCTCCAAAGCACCAGAGGGAAAGACAAGAAGCAATGGGTGGAAACTAATCAAGGACAGAAGCAACTTTGAACTGAGGAGGAATTTCCTGACAGTTAGAACAATTAATCAGTGGAACAGCTTCACTCCAGAGGTTGTGAATGCTCCAACAGTGGAAGTTTTTAAGAAGAGGTTGGATAACCAATTCCCTGAAATGGTATAGGGTCGTTATGGCGAACCTATGGCATGTGTGCCACAGATGGCACGTGGAGCCCTCTCTGCAGGCATGTGAGCTGTTGCCCCGGTTGAACTCCTATGTTCATGCGCGCGTGCATCCCACTGCCCAGCTGATTTTCGAGTCTCCGCCACGCACGCACAGGAGGGTTCAGGGAGGCCTGGTAGATCCTAAACGGGACACGGGGGGTGGGGATGGTCACATGTTCATTTGTGGGGGGAATGCGGTGGAGAGCACATGCGCAGGGCCTGGCACATAGGTGTGTGTGACACACTCATTGCATTTTGGGTGTGGGCACGCACCACGCTGACACTCACTCTCTCTGTCTCTGTCTCTGTCTCTGTCTCTGTCTCTGTCTCTGTCTCTGTCTCTCTCTCTCTCTCTCTCTCTCTCTCTGTCTCTGTCTCTGTCTCTCTGTCTCTGTCTCTGTCTCTCTCTCTCTCACACACACACACGGACAAAAATGTTCACCATCACTGGTGTAGGGATTCTTGCCCAAGCAGGGGGTTGGACTAGAAGACCTCCAAGGTCCCTTCCAACCCTGTTCGTCTCTATTCCATTCTTCTCCAAAAGATCAGATCGGGATCAGGTTTGCAACTCCTTAGGCTGAGTCATCAGGAGACGGGGCACGTGCCCCCGTGAGCCACCCCTCTCTCCCCAAAGCCGCTTCATACCACCAAGGAGCTTAGCAAGGAAGGTATAACGGGGAAGGGAGGGACGCTTGATTGCAGCTCTCGGAGAGCTGTCACATACAATTTACAAAGGCCCCCGTCCCTTGTCGTTTCAAGGCACCAAAGCGGCTTGCAGAGGACGAGCTGCGGCTGGTACCGCTTATAATATGCTTACTGGGACAATGATAGCATTCAAGAGCTTCCAGGCCTCTGAAAAATGCAGAAAGTGCAACTGCTAAGCTGGCTAAGTTGGGGTTTTGGGGCAGGAGTCGGGTGGACAGCTGGGTGGGTGGAAAGCTGTAGAGAGGAAGGGAAGTGAATTGTATAACTTGGCTTGGATGCTTATTAATAGCAGCTTATCTCCTCCCACCCCCACCCCCCCAGAGAGAATTACGGTAATATGGTGATTTCAGGATCGAGAAGAATTCACTGCTTGTAAAGGTAGTAATTGTTGGGCTACAATAGCTTCTTATAATGACGCCACGTTACGTACCTTAAACTGTGTTCAAGTGTGTATCGGATATACATTGTGTTAATCGATCAAATGTTCTCTTTGCTTCTTTCTCTATCTATTTATCATCTATCTATTTGTCTCTGTCTCTGTCTCTTTCTCTGTTTTTCCGTGTCTCTCTGTCTCTGTCTCTCTCTCTCTCTCTGTCTCTCTCTGTCTCTCTCTGTCTCTATCTCTATCTCTCTGTCTCTCTCTGTGAGTCTCTCTGTGAGTGTCTCTGTCTGTCTGTCTGTCTCTCTCTCTTTCTCTCTGTCTCTCTCCATCCTTCCCTCTCTCTCCGTGTCTGTCTCTCTCTGATTCTCTTTGTCTCTCTCTCTGTTTCTCTCTCTATCTCTCTATCTCTCTGTGAGTCTCTCTGTGAGTCTCTCTCTCTGTCTCTCTCTGTTTCTGCCTCTCTCTCTCTGTGTGTGTCTCTGTCTCCCTCGCTCTCTATTTCTCTCTGTCTCTGTCTCTCTCTCTATATATACTTGTGTCTCTCTTCTCTCTCTCTGTCTCTGTCTCTCTGTCTTTCTCTCTGTGTGTCTGTTTCTCTCTCTCTCTCTCTCTCTGTGTCTGTTTCTGTCTCTCTCTCTCTTTCCCTCTCTGTGTGTCTCTCTCTGTGTGTGTGTCTCTCTGTTTCTTTCTGTTTCTGTTTCTCTCTCTCTCTCTCTGACTCTATGTGTGTCTCTCTCTGTCTCTCTGTGAGTGTCTCTCTGTGTCCATCTCTCTCTCTCTGTTTCTGTCTCCCTCTCTGTGTCTCTCTGTCTCTCTCTGTCTCTCTGTCTCTCTCTCTGTCTCTCTGTCTTTCTCTCTCTCTGTGTGTGTCTGTCTCTCTCTCTTGCTCTCTGTCTCTGTCTCTCCTGTGTCTCTCTCTGTTTCCGTCTCTCTCTCTGTCTCTCTGTCTCTCTCTGTCTCTCTGTGTCTTTCTCTCGCTATCTCCCTCCCTCCCTGTCTCTTTCTCTCCATGTGTGTGTGTCTGTCTCTGTTTGTGTCTCTCTGTTTCTCTCTGTCTCTCTCTCTGTATCTGTCTCTCTGTCTCTCTCTCTCTTTGTCTGCCTCTTTCTGTTTCTCTGTCTCTTGCTGTCTCTCTCTCTCTCTGTATTTTTCTGTGTCTCTCTGTGTGTCTCTCTGTGTGTCTCTCTGTTTTTCTCTCTCTGTCTCTCTCTCTGTGTCTGTCTCTCTCTCCATGTCTTTGTCTCTCTCTGTCTCTCTCTGTGTCTCTGTGTGTGTCTGTCTCTCTGTCTCTGTCTCTCTGTGTCTCTCTCTCTGTCTCTTTCTGTGTCATCTGTCTCTCTCTGTCTCTGTCTCTCTCGCTGTCTCTGTCTGTCTCTCTCTGTTTCTTTCTGTCTGTCTCTCTGTTTCTTTCTGTCTGTCTCTCGCTGTCTCCCTCTCTGTGTGTTTCTGTCTCTCTCTCCATGTGTGTATGTGTCTCTGTTTGTGTCTCTCTCTCTCTTTTTCTCTCTTTCTCTGTCTCTTCTCTCTGTTTCTCTCTCTCTCTCTGTGTTTGTCTCTCTCTCTCTCTGTCTGCCTCTGTTTCTGTCTCTCGCTGTCTCCCCCTCTCTGTGTCTCTGTCTCTCTTTGTGTTCCTGTCTGTCTCTTTCTCTTTCTGTGTCTCTGTCTCTGGTTATATATATATATATATATATATATATATATATATATATATATATATATATATATATATATATATATATATATATATATATATATATATATATATATATATATATATATATATATATATATATATATATATATATATACACGCACACATATATATATACACACACACATCTCTCTCTATATATTTATCTCTCTGTCTCTGTCTCTCTCTCTCATCTATGTACTTATGTATATATATGTAAAAAGTAAAGGTAAAGGATCCCCTCGCACATACGTCCTAGTTGTTCCGACTCTAGGGGGCGGTGCTAATCTCCGTTTCAAAGCCAAAGAGCCAGCGCTGTCCAAAGACGTCTCCATGATTATGTGGCCAGCATGACTAAATGCCCAAGGCACATGGAACATTGTTACTTTCCCACCAAAGGTGGTTCCTATTTTTCTACTTGCATTTTTTACATGCTTTCGAACTGCTAGGTTGGCAGAAGGTGGGACACATTAAAAAAAACACATAAAAAATTAGATGGACACACATCCAGATTATGGAGTATGTGAAAGGCA
Source organism: Thamnophis sirtalis (assembly GCF_051295495.1). Taxonomy (NCBI): domain Eukaryota; kingdom Metazoa; phylum Chordata; class Lepidosauria; order Squamata; family Natricidae; genus Thamnophis; species Thamnophis sirtalis. Next base: position 72,153,189 of record NW_028261389.1, read on the forward strand.
TGATAGTAGGAAGACGACATCCAAGGATTTCATGTTTTAATCAGGGTTTTCATGAAAGGAAAACTCTTGATATCTGTAACTGGGTTGTGAAAGATAAAATCTTCATTTGGAAGGATATTCCAGCATATGTTGAAAGTTGTTTAAGTGTTGGTGAGCAGGCACCTCTGTCTGTAGGAATGTGTAATTCTCAGCATTAATTGTCTCCCATGGAAGCCAATCATCAAAGATGGCGCTTGTAATAACATGGGTGGATTGTTACTCAGTGCTGGGATCTTCGGGAGAGGAATGGACGTAACAAAACTTCGGACAAATCTGTAAAAATACCTTAGGAGTCTTTAATAACCATCCTTGCAAATCAGATGGCGATTTATAATATTTCCCAGCAACGGGACATTCAAAATCTTTTTTGGATGCATTGAATTCTGCTATATAAACAATTCTGCCTGAACATTTCAAAGAAACACACATTCATACAACATATACGGTAATTAAAAAATTCAGAAAAGTTGGTTAATGGATAATGTCCATTTGCATCCTTCTTTTTCAGCAAAATGTCAACTCTGAAGCTGGGCCTGACTGAGGCCATCTTGGAGGCTTCTGTGTTGCCACAATGATGCGGTGGGATAGGGAGGGGGGAATAGAGATGGCTGGAGTCTTGTAGCCGAAACAAAATAGTTTCTCCTAAGAACCAAGGACATTTCCCACAGGTGGCTGAAAAGAGGAAGAGTGAAGTTTCCTAGCAACCAGACAGCAGCTTGATTGGACCATGTGACTGATTGTTTGGGAAAGAGGGGAAAACTTTTACTTTTAATTAAGTGAAGGCCTACTGTTTTATTAGTGAACATGATATGCAGTTGGCTTATGAACCCAAACCAGATTTTTGTCAGCATTTGTCTCTGATGCACACTTCTAAAAAAACCACCGCTTTTGTGCACGGTGGATAGTTTGCTTCTTTGGAAATGTCGACAGAACTAGCGGTGATAGGAGACAGCATGAAGTCAAACAACTACCATATTTTTCAGAGTATAAGACGCACTTTTTCCCCCTCAGAAAATCTGGGTGCATCTTATACACTGAATACAGCATTTTTGGCCTCCCAAAAGCTTGCCCCCTTTGCAAAAATGGCCATGCATAGCTTTTAGGAGGCTTCCAGAGTGCTGCTGGGAGCTGGGGAGGGCAAAAATGAGAATCAGAGGTGGAGGAGGAGGAGGCGTGGGAGTAAGGGTCAGCATTAAGGAAAACTGAGAGCTCTGAGGGGGAAGAGGGAATGGAGCTGGCAGACAGAGAGACAAAGGTGAAGCCCTCAGCCCTCAGATGGAGAGTCAACAGCCCCCAGGTCTGGAGGTGGCTGATGAGGAAGGGGAGGAACAGCTGGGTCCAGTGCCTGACGCACAGATGTGCAGAAGGCAGAGGAGAGGAGAGCAGTGGAAATCTATGGGCCGGTCCTTGGGACGGAAGAGCCACTGCTGCTAGCGAAGCCCCACCCTAGCTCTAGGGATAAGAGGCAGGGGGCAGAGATGAATAGATGTGGCAGAGGAGAGGAGAGCAGTGGAAATCTATGGGCTGGTCCTTGGGATGAAAGAGCCACCACTGCTAGCGAAGCCCCACCCTAGCCCTGGGGATAAAAGGCAGGGGGCGGAGATGAATAGGTGTGACAGGCAACTATTCACCTCTCTGCCGGATGGACTTGTTAGCCGGTGTTGAGAGAGAAACTTTTTGCCGGGGCTGCTGGTGCTCCTGATGAATCTTGTCGTGGTTTGGAGATCTGGATCAGAAAATAGACTCTCCAGCTATAAAATTGTGTTCCCATCGCCTGTGCTTTCCCTTGATTTCAAAGTCCTCCCAGCTCATTCACAAACAGCAAGTGCCGAGAGGAGAAGAGATGGCTTAGCTCCCTTGCAAGATTTCTCAGAGAGCTTGTCAGATTCCTGTCAGCCCTGCAATTATATTCCTTTTAGAATTTTGGCCTGCCACACTTTCTCTTATTTCATTATGCTGTTTCATTAGTATAGTCGATGGGAGTGGGGAATAGACAGGAGTAGGATTGTGGAATGTATTGTTTTCATTCTTTACTAGAAGCCAAGGTCATCCTTTGTCGCCGCACCAGTACACCTGACCGGAAGAAGCTGGGTGTGGATGCCAGGGTGGAAGAAGAAGATTGGACCATATGATGGATTGTGGGTGTGGGGACAAGATCATGAACTTTTAACTGGGTGGAATTCTGATGTCATTTCCAGTATTGGGATTAACACAGATGTGCCTAAGATGTCTGCTTTATTAAATTGGAACAAAAAGGATAATTTTGCCTTGGACTCTGATTTAATTCTACATGATACTTGAAACGCTGACAGTTGCTCTCCTTGACACAGAGCATGGCCGGGCTGACAGCAAAATGAACTACGCAAGTAAAACAAGCATACGCACCAAAAATAAACGTGCAAGTAAATATCCCTTAAAATAGCCACACATGGAATATTCCACACTCTTTTGAAAACTTTTCCTTTAAAAAAAAAAAATCTATTAGGTATGGATTACATTTATCATGGAGGCAAATATATATGTCCCAAGATAATGTTGCAGGATCCAATCTGGGTCGGTCACTGGGAATCAGACGTTTAATCTGGAATGTGTTGACACATTTCGGTAGAGAGAATTTTCCTGAAGATGGGTGTCTTGACCTAGGCTTCCTTAACAAGCATGAACCAGAGTCTTGCTCCCAGCACGTATAAGCGCACGAGTGTGCCTACCGTCCCTGTCCTACCATCCCCATTTATTTGTACCCATTTCCTGTGTTCTTAGAGCCGAGGTGGTGCAGTGGTTAGAGTGCAGTACTGCAGGCCACTTCAGCTGACTGCTATCTGCAGTTCAGCGGTTCAAATCTCACCGGCTCAAGATTGACTAAGCCTTCCATCCTTCCGAGGTGGGTGAAATGAGGACCCAGACTGTGGGGGCGATAGGCTGACTCTGTAAACCGCTTAGAGAGGGCTGAAAGCCCTATGAAGCGGTATATAAGTCTAACTGCTATTGCTATTATTCATGTTTATTCTTATTCCTGCTATCGTGTATACGAGTGACAAACTAAATAAATAAAATAAAACCTCTTTTACTTACACGACTGTGAATTCCTTTCATTCACAGTCAGCAGGGCTTGGCAAACAGTCTTTCAGAGGAATGTTTATCCACACGAACCTTATCTCGCTTGGCGAGCTGCCAGATAAGTAGTTTCCAAACGCAGGGCAAGGCAAAACTTGGCACAGAGACTCTTACAGTCACAAACAGAACTTTCCACCCCTGAAATGACTGAAGGAATGAACTGTTTTCTGCAAAAGTCCACTCCCAGGTCGCTCCTCTTTTGTTTCCTATGGGAGGGGTGAATCACCTGCACGGTGTGGCTTTACTCCCAAGTTGATCCTGCTTTCTTAGTTGTTCTTGTCTTCTGGCAGCTCTGCACATGCACATAGTAGGAACAGGCTCCAGCTGTTCCTCTGCCTCACTGCTGTCTAGATGAAGGGAACAGCTAAAGAACAGGGGTCGACTTGGGAGTAAGGCCACAGGTGGGCGATGAATGGCCCCTCCCATAGGGAATAAAAGTGGAGTGAAAGGGGAACAGGCTCTAACTGTTCTTCTGCCCCACTGATGACCGACTCCGAAGGCAGCTGATAACTGTCAGACAGCTCTAGTCCCATCTCTGCCTCCGATGCAGAGCCCTCGTTTGAGTTTTCCTCAGCCCCCAGGACTGGCCCATGTTCCTCCCCAACCTCCCCACTGGCTGACTCTGCTTCCAGCTCTGCTGGCCACTGATGGTCCACAACGATGGGCTCCAGCATGAGTCCAAAAGCTCAGAAGACTAAACCTTTGGTCTGGGTGATTGACCCAGATTGGCCCCTGCAACATTATTTATCATGTTTCTTGCTAACATACAGCATATTTTTTAAAAATATATATATTTGTAATGGGGAAATAGAAGATCGATATTCATCTTTCTCTTGTTTGCACCAGCTTGTTGCTATTTCTTAAAAAAAACAATTTATTTATTTGTGCATTAATGGAAAAGGAAGTATATACAGTATGTCTATTAAACGTGAAGAAACACATTTATGGAAAGAAGGAAAGGGTACCATTGAAATGATTAAAGATTTGTACAAGTTCTTTCCTTGCCTTCGATGATTTGTGTGTGATTGTTTGTGCGTATGTATCAGGGGTGGGTTTCTCGCCCCGTTCCAACCGGTTCGGTTGGAACAAGGCTGGCGGCGTCCTTGCGCACGTGTGCGGCGTCCTTGCGTGCACGCGTGCAGCGCACGCATGCGTACTAGCGTCTGTGCGATGCTCCAGCTGCTCCCGGAGGATCGTGCAGGCGCTGTATGCGTCCTGCGCATGCGTGGAAGCGCAGAATTCATCAAAACTGGGTAAGGAGTGGGTGCGGGCGCGGGCGCGGGGCCCTTCGCCGTTCCCAGAAGTTACTTACTTCCGGGTTCAGCGACCAACCGGTTCGCAGGGACCGCCGCGAACCGGTTGAAACCCAGCCCTGGTATGTATGTGCTAGAACCACATATGCAGGGGTGGGATTCAGCTGGTTCGCACCAGTTCGGGCAAACCGGATGTTAATTTTGTATCCTTGGTGCAAGAACCATATGACCCCTCCCACCCCCGCCCACCCCCTCCTGCCCCTCCCAGGAGTCTCCACGCAGTTCATTCACCATGCCAGGTAAGTGCAGAGGTTCTAGAGGAGGAAAACTGTTTCCAGCCTCCAGAGGGCCTCTGGTGCCCGGGTGGAGGGCGTTTTTAACCTCTTGGAGGCTCGGGGAAAGCTTCGGGAGCCTGGGGAGGTCAAAAAACGGACCTACTGGAAGTACTGGAAGTCCCAAAATGGGCCTGTTTCCAGGTTCCAGAGGGGCTCCGGAGCCTAGATGAAGCTGTTTTCGCCCTCCAGGAGGCTCAGGGAAAGCCTCCAGAACCTGGGGAGGGCGAACCCTCCTGCTATGGTGCAGGAGGCGGAGTAGGCCACACCCACCATGGCCACACCCACCCAGCAACCGGGCAGAGAACCTGTTGCTAACATTTTTGAATCCCACCACTGCGTATGGTTCTTAATCCTAAGAATGCTTCAATCCACATAGCAATAGCAATAGCAGTTAGACTTATATACCGCTTCATAGGGCTTTCAGCCCTCTCTAAGCGGTTTACAGAGTCAGCATATCGCCCCCACAGTCTGGGTCCTCATTTCACCCACCTCGGAAGGATGGAAGGCTGAGTCAACCCTGAGCCGGTGAGATTAGAACCGCTGAACTGCAGATAACAGTCAGCTGAAGTGGCCTGCAGTACTGCACCCTAACCACTGCGCCACCTCGGCTCGTTATGGAAGCAAGAGATTTTAAAAAAACCTGTAGAGGACTTCAGGAAACCTATGAATGACTCATGTGATAATTTTATCAAAGTTCCTTTCTACTTGGAGTAAGAAGTGTCAGTCAGAAACGTTGAGCTAAGGCAGTAGGTACCTCATTTGAGTTCATATATATATGAACTCAATATATATATGAACCCTATAAACGCACGTATCGGTATGAATCAGATGGCGTTTCCCTCCCTACAAGTAGCATCCAGATGTGGAGATGGTCCCTCAGAGCTTTCCCCTGTCCAAGAATTCATCCTTGGACATAGAACTGATCGAGTCTTACAGCTGGGAGAAAACCTTCGCTTTTCCTCGCAATTCTTCTCCAGCATGTTGATTCTATCCCAGGATGCATGCAGCGAATATAACAAGGAAACATGGCTTAAGCTGAATGGTAGGCGGGGAACTGGTTTCATCTCAGTCATCTTCATCTCAGTTGAGTGCCATTTGGAAGTCAACATCAACTTTGGGGAAATGGGGAAAGGAAGATGGTTCAGATGAGTTTTTATATATCTTCTGGTTCAGAAGCTGAAATGGGCTTCAATCATTTAAACAGATGAAGAGGAAGACGGAACCAATGTTGGCTTCCCAAGGTGAGTCTGAAGAGCATCCAAGATGTCATGTAGTTTTTGGTCAATCTGGGTGACCTGTTGGGAAACCAGAAGACAAATGTGCTCTGTTACTTTGCTCATTGAGGCATCTGTCAATCATGCCTCAAACCAGGAATGGGATTCCAGTGCTAAATCTGCCATAAACTTGTTTTATGGAAGGGGGTGGGGAATCATGGCCCTTGTATGACTTCTGGACTCTATGACCCTTTTATGACTATTGTGGACTTCAACTCCCAGAAATCCTGAGGAATTCTGGGACTTGAAGTCTACAAGTCATGAAAGGCCCTGTTTTATGGAATGGATTTCAAACAAGACATAACAGCAAATCGGATCACATCTCCACCCACATAACAAAATGACTCCAAAAGCTGAGCTTTTGGATTGTGATAGTTTAAACGCCAGAGGTGGGTTCCTACCAGTTCACACCAGTTTGGTAGAACCGGTTCGTTAAATCTACTGAACCGGTTAGAAGAGGTTCCACCAGTGGACCCGGAAAGCAGGCCACACCTACAGAAGAGCTTCCAAATTTTTTTGAAACCCAACACACACACAGAGAGAGAGAGAGAGACAGACAGACAGACAGACAGACAGACAGACAGACAGACAGACAGACTCACACAGAGAAAGAAAGAGAAAGAAAGGAAGAAAAGAAGAAAGAAAAAAAGAAAAATGAAAGAAAAAGTGAGAGAGAGATGAAAGAAAAAAAGGAAAAAGGGACAGAGAGACAAAAGGAAGGAGAGAGAGAGAGAGAGAGAGAGAGAGAAAGAAAGAAAGAAAGAAAGAAAGAAAGAAAGAAAGAAAGAAAGAAAGAAAGAAAGAAAACACATGGCTGGCAAGCCACTCCCACCAGGTCACATGGCTGGCAAGCCACTCCCACAAAGGAGGCTACACCCACAGAGTAGGTTCGAATTTTTTTTGAAATCCACCACTGTTAAACACAATCAGTCCATTAAAAAAATCAGATGATTATTCTGGTAAAAATTGGTGAACCAAGGAAATATTTTCAATGTTTGAAAGATAAAGGTACAGGTTCCCCTCGCGCATATGTGCTAGTTGTTCCTGACTCTAGGGGATGGAGCTCTTCTCCATATTAAAGTCGAAGAGCCAGCGCTGTCTGAAGATGTCTCCGCGGGTCATTTAGCATAACTAAATGCCGAAGGCTCAAAGGTGGTCCCTATTTTTCTACTCACATTTTTACGTGTTTTCGAACTGCTAGGTTGGCAGAAGCTGGGACAAGTCACGGGAGCTCACTCCGTTATGCGGCACTAGGGATTCGAACTGCTGAACTGCTGACCTTTCTGATCGACAAGCTCAGCGTCTTAGCCACTGAGCCACCGTGTCCCCTTCAGTAATATACCTGGGAGATAATTCCTCCTACGGATCCAGTCAAATGCACATTTCAACTAATTGTGATCCCAGACAAATGTTGAAACAATAGGAAATACTAATCATATTTTCTGACACGGAACATTAGGCATTAATTGTCATGTTGGAAAAAGCCCCCCCCCCTCCCGCCTTCCCACCATGTATTTTCTGGCAATATCAAAGCCATGATAAAACCTGGGATTTTTAAGGAATTGGGTGGGTTTTTTTCCCCCTGCAAAGGGATAAAATGAAAATCCTGCCAAAAAGAGTAAGAATACTTACTTTGGCACGAAAGCGGGAACAATTATGGGAGGGGGTTCGAAAATGGCAAGATGGTATCTCTGACTGAACAGTTGGAGACATTTTTAACACTGTCCCTGCATTGCTGAGACTTCTACATACAACCTGCATAAAACTTACATTCTTACTTTAAGAGCCTATGGACTGTTTATAATTTCATACCTGGCACTGGGAAGTCATAATTTCAGATTCAGAATAGAGCTGGAAGGGACCTTGGAGGTCTTCTAGTCCAGCCCCCTGCTCAAGCAGGAGACTCTATACCAGTATATGGCTAACCGTTTTCCCCTCACATGCTGAAATCACATGCTCACATGCCAACACCCACAATGTAATGCACCCCACCCCCCTATGCACATGTGCATGACCCCCCTGTGTTCTCCCCACCCCCGCACATGTGCACAACCTCCCATGTCCCATTTTGGGCCCAGCAGGACTCCCTGAAGCCCCCTGAAACAAAAAAATGCGGCGTGGGGGAGGCGCTGCACCCTCCCATACCCCCACCCTCTGCTCATGTGTGCGTAACCCATGCCCCTCCGCACATGCGCGCACACCTCCCCCCCATGAATGTGCGTGTATCTCCCACATGCGTGGCAGAGACCCGAAAATCAGCTGGCTGGCGGGAGCTGAGTGGGCGATGGCTCGTGTGCCCGCAGAGAGGGGTCCTTGTGCCATCATGGTTCGCCATCATGGCTCTATACCATTTTAGACAAGCGACTGGTCAGTCTGTTCTTAAAAACCTCCCGTGATGAAGCCTTCTCAACTTTGGACCAAAATTAGGAGCCGAACTTCCATCACAAAGCAAGGCGCATATTCCAAGAAGACTGCTCTAGGAAGTTATCACCCAGCCCTCTCCCAGAAAAATGAAATATCCTAGGAAATATTGAAAAGGCAGAATATTTCTCTGGATATGAAAAGAAAGAAACATGTTTTAAAAGACAGAATAGCTGCCTGTAGCTTCCTGCCCATCCCCACTTTGTCAATGGGCCATTAAGAAGGCCAAGCTAGTCCACTTTACATAATAAAGACTTCTCCACTTCAGCTCCAGGGGGGATGGGATTAAAGCATGATAATATTGGCCCTTTACTCAACTGACCACATGGCATCTGGAAACTCAAATCAAACTTGGAGTCAAAACACAGCCTCGAGAGTTGCCCCTGCATGGCCCCATGTGAGTCTGACAACCAATCAAAATACATTTCTTACACAGAAACAGGAAACAGAGAGGTGGGACTAAACAGGGTATAAAAAGCCTAGCAAGCCCCTTCCTCAGCCCTTCTCTTCTTCTCCACCCAACATTGAAGCACGTGATCACCTTTTCTGTTCAGGACTTAAGCCATGTGGTCCTGTCCACCAATAAACCATCTTTCCAAGCAGCCTCCATGTCTCCAGTGTCTTTTTCCCCACTTGGAGCCGAACCCAGAAGGACATTTCTTTCATCACTGCTAAGGCAGAGATCTGTGACTTAGAGTTTGTGTGAATGGCTGAATTTCATGGCAGTGTCTCTCAACTTCGGTCACTTGAAGATATGTGGATGCCAACTCCCAGAATTCCCTAGCCAAGCAATGCTGCCTGAGGAATTCTGGGAGTTGAAGTCCACGCATCTTCAAGTGACTCAAATTGAGAGACATTGAGTAGAGCAGGGATGGTGAATCTTGTTCACCTCGGATGCCCACTCCCATAATGTAATGCCCTCTTGCCTCTTGCGCATACACATGTGTTGTGGCCCAGCAGGAGCTGTTGGAGCTGCCACCAGACTCCGACAGCGAGGGGCCCTATGAGTCAGCTCTGGAGGATGTGGAGGACCCTGGACAGGGTTCCGACTCCAAGCAGGGCGCAGAGAGGCTGGTTGGCCACCAGGAGGCGCCTGAGCCTTGGACCAGTGGGGAGGAGACAAGGGAGTGTGTTCCTGACGTCAGCAGTGAGTTGTTCCTGGATGCCCGGCACCAAGGAGCTAATAGGCGTCAGGAACAGTTGTGCAAGTACAGGAGGTAATTGCACTCAGCTGGTGGTCATTAGGCTCCTCTCCAGACTATAAAAAGACTGCTTGTGCACACGTCCTTTTGCAGAAGGCAACGCAGGAACTAATGTCGGAGAACATTATTGTGAGCTTGGTAGGCTGGATTGCTGCCACGGCTTATCTGTGTTGGATTGCTGCCAAGGACCTGTCTGTCTCTTAATTAAATGCCGTAATTTATCTTTGGCTCGGAGTGTGTGTTGGTGTTGGACGTGGGGGCTCAGAACACACATGTGAGACCCCCCTACCCTGTGCATGCATGCACGGCTTTCTTGGAATCTGGGGAGGGTGAAAACTGCCTCCCCCACCCCCCAGAGGCCAGAAATGGTCTGTTTTCTGACTTCCGGTAGGCCCAGTAGGTCCGTTTTTCGCCCTCCCCAGGCTCCAGAGGCTTTCTAGGCCGGACTTCCAGTTTGTGCGTTAGGCTGTTTTTTGCCCTCTGGAGGCTTCAGGAGGCTTCAGGAGGCTTCCCTTAAGCCTCCGGAGGGTGAAAAACAGCCTAACCTGCAAACCAGAAGTCCTTTCCCGAACTTCCGGTTTGCGCATTGGGTGGGTTTTTTTGCCTTCTGGAGGCTTAAGGGAAGCCATTTGTTTGTGACCGTTCCAAGTTACAACGTCACTGAAAAAAGGGGTCTCACAATCGTTTTTTCACACTTTCTACGGGTGCATCAAGGAAGCCTCCAAAGAGGGCAAAAAAAAAAACGGCTAAAAACCGAGCCCAAAAATCAGCTGGCCAGCACACGCATGCACGTGCTGGAGCTGACAAGGCAATGCCTCATGTGACTTCAGAGATGGCTCTGTGTGCCACCTGTGGCACACACGCCATAGGTTTGCCGTCATGGGAGTAGAAAGTCAGCCCGTGAGTCCTTTCCAACTCAATGAACATTCCCCCAGATTAATGTGGGTGAAGGAAGAACCAGAGGATCCATAGATGAGTAGAACAACTAAAGCAGTGGTGGGATTCAAATTTTTTTAGAACCTCTTCTGTAGGTGTGGCCTGCTTTGTGGGAGTGGCTTGCCAGCCATGTGACCGGGTGGGAGTATTCCTCCTCCAGTTATGTTGGCTCAGGAATTCTGACATTGAAGTGTGCAAGTCTTAAAGCTGTCAAGTTACAAGACCCTTCCACCCCTAACCCTTTAGGAAAAAAAACCCCAGGGGTGTTCAAACTTGACAGCTTTAAGACTTGTGGACTTCAACTCCCAGAATTCCTCCTCCAGTCATGTTGGCTCAGGAACTCTGGCATTGAAGTGTGCAAGTCTTAAAGCTGTCAAGTTACAAGACCCTTCCACCCCTAACCCTTTAGGAAAAAAAACCCCAGGGGTGTTCAAACTTGACAGCTTTAAGACTTGTGGACTTCAACTCCCAGAATTCCTCCTCCAGTCATGTTGGCTCAGGAACTCTGGCATTGAAGTGTGCAAGTCTTAAAGCTGTCAAGTTACAAGACCCTTGCACCCCTAACCCTTTAGAAAAAAAAACCCAGGGGTGTTCAAACTTGACAGCTTTAAGACTTGTGGACTTCAACTCCCAGAATTCCTCCTCTCGCTCTTCATCTTGATGATGTGCGGACGGGGGGGGGAGGAGGGAACTGGAACCGGTTCTAAACGGCACTGTAGATTTGTGGAACCTCTTCTATAGAAGTGGTTAGAACTGGCAGGAACCCACCCCTGAACTAAAGTCACATAATACACCTAATTTCTTGGAGGAATCAACCACAACCAAAACTGCTCCCTTCATTCCAGCTTTTTTTTTTGTTTCAAAACACCGAGTGGCATTCGTAGTTTGGTTGTAAATCTTGCTAAATCCACAAAGGTGTTCATTATTAACTGTCTACTTACTACAATATCGGCTTGGTCGTGTCCCCCCCCCCCCCCGGTAATAAGCTTAGCATCATTTCTGCTTGGGCCTTAACAAGAGGCTTTGAGAATAATCGTGCCAGCAGTACGAAGAGATTCCTGGAATTGTGCTTGACGGATTAAACGTACTGCAGCAAAACATTGTTTATTACCAGCAGCAAAATCTTGCATTATATCCCATTGCAGATAGTCCTCAACTTACAACCATTCATTTTGTGACCGTTGGAAGTGACAACGTCACTGTAAAAAGGAGACTCACAATCGTTTTTCACACTGTTGGCCCTCTCTGTGGTTACGTGATCAAAATTCAAACTCTGGGCCACTGGCTCATACTTATGACCGTTGCTGTGTCTTGGGGTCGTGGGCTCAGCTTTTGTGACCTTCTGACCAGCAAAGTCAATGGGGAAGCCAGATTCACACAATGGCAGTGTTTCGCTTAACGACCGTGACAAGAAAGGTCATAAAATGCAGCAAAAATTACTTAACAACTGTCTCACTTAGCAACAGAAACGTTGAACCTGATTGTTGTCATAAGTCGTGGACTACAGGTAGTTCTCGACTTACAACAATTCATTTAGTGACCGTTCAAAGTTACAACGGCACTGGAAAAGTGACTTATGACCATTTTTCACACTTACAACCATCGCACAACTCAGGCACAGTTTCCCAGTTCCAACCTTTGTAGCATCCCCGTGATCAGGCGATCAAAAACCAGATGCTTGGTGAATGGTTCATACTTATGACCGTTGCTGTGTCCCAAGGTCATGCCTTTCGACAAGCAAAATTGGTGGGGAAGCTGGATTCACTTAACAGGCACGTTACCAACTTAGCAACTGCTGTGATTCCCTTAACAACTGTGGCGAGAAAGGTGGTAGAATGGGGCAAAGCTCACTGAACAACTGTCTCACTTAGCAACAGAAAATTTTGGACTCAATTATGGTCATAAATTGAGGACTACCTATTATGTGCTTTTGATCAAGGTTTCAACTGCTTTTTTTAAAAGTTCATCTATTGCCATAATGGCAAACCTATGGCATGTGTGACACAAGTGGCATGCACAGCCCTCTTGGCGGGCACACCAGCCGTTGTCCCAGCCCAGCTCCACTGTGCATGCGTGCACCCTTCCCACCAACCAGCTGGTCTTTGGGTCTCTGCCGCACATGTGCGGGCGGGTGCATGTGGAGGAGGTGCGTGCACATTAGTGGTGGGTTTCAAATTTTTTTAGAACCTCTTCTGTAGGTGTGGCCTGCTTTGTGGGCGTGGCTTGCTGGCCATTTGACTGGGTGGGAGTGGCTTGGCAGTCATGTGACTGGGTGGGCGTGGCCAACTTGTAAAATGTGGTGAAACTCACTTAACAATGTTCTTGCTTAGCAACCAAAATGTTGGCTCAGAAACTCTGGCATTTGAAGCACGCAAGTCTTAAAGCTGTCATGTTGCAAGACCCTTGCACCCCTAATGCTTTAGAAAGAAAAACCCCAGGAGTGTTCAAACTTGACAGCTTTAAGACTTGTGGACTTCAACTCCCAGAATTCCTCCTCTCGCTCTTCATCTTGATGATGTGCAGACGGGTGGGGGGAGGGAGCTGGAACCGGTTCTAAACGGCAGTGGAGATTTGTGGAACCTCTTCTATAGAAGAGGTTAGAACTGGCAGGAACCCAACCCTGGCACACATGAATGGGGGTGTGTGCATGTGCGGGGTGGTCACATTGCATTTTGGGGATTCTTGGGTGTGTGCCCCCCTGTGCCCCATTTTGGGCCTGGAAAAGGTTATCCATCACTGATCTATTGGATGCTGTCTCTTTTCTTGCCAGTACAGTGATAGAAGAAAAAAATTCATCTTCTGCGTTGCCTTCTTTCCGTCCTCCACTTCCATCTGAGTTTGTCAGCTGCGTTCCTCTTCTAACCATTGCTCTCTGCTCCCTTCTGCTGCCTGGGGCAGGAGTCCTTGTGTGAGAACCTGGAGGCCTCGCCACCAATCCTGGGCAGAGGTCAAGGTCCGGGACCTCAGAGGCATCTTTTCCTGACGTGGCCAGGGTCTCTGGGGTGTTTGGATGCTTACACAGCTGTGTGGGCAGTGAGAATTTAAAGCAGGGAGAACCAAGGTTGAGATTTGACATCTCAAGGAATTTTAATTCAGTTTCTATAAGTTTTTCTTTTGTTTTGTTTTAAGGCAAGCCTTTGCAAAGATCAATTGTGGAGTGATATCTAGGCAGGTCCTAAACCCTTCAACTCTCAATCCTGATCTCTTACTCAGTGAAAAGTTTTCCGAGAGAGGAAGTGGCAATTCCCTTCATAGAAATAATAGTCATCAGGTGATCTGGTCATTCACCCCAGACCCCGAAGTGCATCACCTTAAAAGAATTCCATTCTTCCTCTGAACTCAGCATCGAGAAAAGCCATTTGAATGTCAACATGCTTTATCAATCAGTTCACAAGAAGAGTCCTCCACTCCTCTGCTACACAATAGAATCCCTTACACCAGTGGTCTCCAACCTTGGCAACTTTAAGACTTGTGGACTTCAACTCTGGGAGTTGAAGTCCACAGGTCTTAAAGTTGCCAAGGTTGGAGACCACTGCCTTACACCACCAGGCTCAAAACTTTGGGGCTTGGACAATCTGGAACTACGGTTTGACCTAAGCATACTAAACAAAATTGTCTGTTACAAAGTCCTACCTGTCAACAACTACTTCAGCTTCAACCTCAATAATACACGGGCAAACAATCGATACAAACTCAAGGTAAACCACTCAAAACTCGATCGCAGAAAATACGACTTCAGCAACAGAGTGGTCAACGCCTGGAATGCTCTGCCTGACTCCATTATTACATTTTCTAACCTTCACAGCTTCAACCTTAAACTGTCGACCATGGACCTCACCCCATTCCTAAGAGGTCCGTAAAGGGGGAGTGCGTAAGCGCACCAGCGTGCTTTCCGTCCCTGTCCTATTGTCCCCATTTATCTGTACTCATTTCCTTTGTTCATGCCCGTGTTTATAGTTACACCTGTTATCTCGTACATGTTTGACAAACCAAATCAACAAAATAAAAATAAATAAACACAGGGTATGTTTCTTCTGTTTTCTAGGTAAAGGGGAAAAGGAACGAGAATCCCAGAAATAATTTCACAGAGATCATATCATTTTTTTTTTCTTTTCAGAAGAAAGAAAGAAAAGTAAGAACTGGGACAACAGTGGAATATGGTTCAGTAAGATTCCTCACAGGGATGAAGTGGACGACTGAAGCCATGTGGAAAAAGACAAGAAAAGGCGATTAGACAGATAGTCCGAGCATCTCCACATTTGGCAACTTTTAGACTCGTGGACTTCAACTCCCAGAATTCCCCAACGCCTCATGACCCCATTCTCGGAAAGCTCTATAGAGTTTATAACATTCAAAGAGTTAACACTGAGAGTTCATTGTTATTAAATAAATACTACAAGACAAAGTGGGAAAAGTAAAAAAAAATTTTTTTTCTATTCTTTTTTCAAATATATTTTAAACTGTTTTTGTTAAAGATTTATACTGTGTATGGGTTCTTGGAAGTCAGGGGAGGGAAGGCTGGGGGGTTGGGGGGGAGGGTGGGAGGGAGGGATGAATATTAGACTTGACGAGGGATGTTAGATTTTAAAGTAATATGATTGCACATGTATACTGTCTTCTCTTTTTTTTTTTCTTTAAAACTAAGATATGTTAAGTATATTGATATGGAAGCATAAATACCATCAACATAGAATGGAGTTTGCTCAGAAGCTGAAATACACCAAGTGAATGAGAGGAAGAGTGGGAAACAGAGGAGAGAAGAATGATAGGAAGAGAGGGACAGGAGAGAGGGTAAGGGGGGAAGATGAGGAGGATAAGGAGGGATGGAATGAAGAGAGAGGAGAAGGAGAAAGGAAGGGGAAGTAGAGTAGAAAAGGATGATGGAGGGAAGAAAGGAGGTAGGAGAGAGGTAGAAGAAAGAGGTGTATGGAGAGCAGAAGAGCTAATAATGGGTTTTTATCTTTCTGGGCGTTGATGGCAAGAGGAACTGACGTAATTACTACTTAATACAATAGGATATTGGCTATGTAATAGTATACATGTGATTGTATGTTATGAAAATGGAAAATAAAAAAAGTATATTTCAAGAAAAAAAAGACAAAGTGGGGCTGGTGAAGGTGTTGGACTGGGATTGGTCAGGCTGAACCTCAAGTTCTCACGTGACTTTGAAGCTCACTAGATGGACTGAGATGATAGTTGCTGTAAGGCAAAATGGAGGACGGGATATTTGAGGGCTTGGAGAGAAAGGATAAATTAATGAATTGCAAGGAATTAAACAAATACCCACAACACAGACCTCTCTATGCTCCCACGTGGCAGCAATAATTCATGATCAATTCCAAAGACTCAGTCAGTTCTTTTTTTTTTATGGAAGAGTTTTAATAAATTTTACAAATATTTCCATTTTCCCTTCCCTCCCTCTGCCCCAGCCCTACCCCCACTCCAACCCTCCCTCCCCACAACCTCCCAGAGCAAAATACAGGGTATAAACATTTAACAATCATACACTAACATAAGCTAACTAACTATAGCATCCTATCTCCTCTTGTATTTTAACTCCCCTTTTATTAAGCTAACTTTAGATAAGTTGTAACATTCCTTGTTCATTCTCCGAAGACTCAGTTCTATCTCCAGGATAGGGCAAGCAAACCTCCATATATTAGTTGCAGGAAGCACCCCAGTGGGAAGTGGGTTATTTTTTATTTCTCGATGGTAGAAAAATAAAATATTTTAGGAAATATTAAAAGGGTGGAATATTTCCCCTAAAAGGGAGGCAGAAACTCAGCCACCCCAACCTTTGTCAATGGGCCATTAAGGCCTGAGCCAGTCTATTCTACATAACAAGGATCTGTCTTCTTCAGGCAGAGCCATGGTAGGAATTGCCCAAAGCCCTTCCATTACATCATCACCCAGCAAGAGTCAACCAAGCTTGGGACTCAGAACAGCCTACAGAGTTGCCTCTGCACAGCCCCATGGGAGTCTGACAACCAATCAGCCCAAGAGAGAGTATAAATCTCTCTCTCTCTCTCCCTCTCTCTCTCTCTCTCTCTCTCTCTCTCTCTCTCTCTCTCTCCCTCCCTCCCTCCCTCCCTCCCTCCCTCTCTCTCTCTCTCTCTCTCTCTCTCTTTCCCTCTTTCCCTCTGTCTCTGTCTCTCTATGTCTCTTTCTCATCCATGTGCCTTTTGACCCAGGACTTCAAACCATGTGGTCCTGTCCACCATTAAAAACCATCTTTCCAAACAGCCACTATTGTTTCCAGTGTCTTTCTCCTCCCCTTGGAACCGAAGCCAGGTGGACATTTCTTCCGACACGCTTAAAAGCTCCCCAGAGATGCAGAGCTGGCCAATGGGAGCAATGAAACACCTGAATAAGGTAGCCTTGACGGTTCACCGACAAATGCGCGCTTGACAAAAGCGTGACCAACGAAACCGCGGCGAGAAAACCGTGAGTTCAAAATCGCGCCGACGAATGAGTGCAGAAGCGTGCTGACAACAGCACGTCGACAAAAGCACACCTTCAACAAACAAGTAATAACAACCTAATAATCCTAACCCTAACCCTAATCCTAACCCTAAATCTAACCCTAAACCTAACCCTAACCCTGAACCTAACCCTTACCTTAAATTAAATCGCGCTTTTGTGGGCGCGGTTTTGTGGGCGTGTTGTTGTGGGCGCGTTTATGATGTCACGGTTTTCTCGCCGCGGTTTTGTCGGCATGCTTTTGTCATGCACGCATTTGTTGGGTCACGAGCCTTGACATGATCCTATCAGGTAAATAAAACACTATCATGGACCAAAGGCAGGCGTCAAGGGGAGCTACAAATATTTTACTACGGAGATCAAGTTTCCACTATTTCTTTCCATGGGGATGGCCCCAGGAAGGATTGGCTTCTCTGACCTACAAAATCCCACAGAAATGGGGAGAGAAGGAGGAGGGTGAAAAAAAAGAACCCCAGCCTTTCATCCATGTGATTATCTCGTTTGAGTTTCCCATTAGTTCTTGTTTATTTTCATTCCACCCAAACTTATCTATGATTTGCCATCACTTCCCTGCTCTCCCTTCCTTTCTCTAAAACAGACCCACCCCATTCTTAGGTTAGGTGTTAGGGCTCTGGTGACCTGGATTGCAGGAACCCCCTTTTTTTTAATTTAAAAAAAAAAACACACACAGTTTCGTTTGTTTTGGTTTCCATCTATCTTTCCTGTTCCAATCCACACACGCAACAATCTTGTTTCCTTCCCCCATCAGCTGTGGCAAAGGTATCGCCTTCGGGGGGGAAAGAGAGGGGAGGAAAGTTTAAAAATGAACATTTTTCCATGAATAACCGTCATGTGCATAAGAGAGAGGTAGACACCCCCCCCGTATACATATATAATATTTTTCTTTAAAGAATAGGATTGCCATCAACTTAAATCATTCTGTATTTATCTAAGAGTAGGTCCAGTTGAATTCAACGTGATTTTTACTGGCTAAATATCTATGTAATTATAAATACTTTATTGCACCTTTGCATCTCGTACAACGAAATTAACTGCCATCTTCAGTGTATATCATACATAAGAAAATTATACAAAGAAAACACAAACACACCTCCTTCACACGCTATACAATTGCATTGAAAACTCCCGATATTGCATTAATATTACACTATACAGTAGAATTCAATATAGTTGCTGCCCTGGGATATAAGCTGTTTTTCAGCCTATTTGTCCTTGATTTTATTAATACTGTACCGTCTGCCAGATGGTAATAGTTCAAAAAAAGGGGGTGGCCAGGATGAGATGGATCTTTAAGAATGTTTTGAACTTTCTTAAGGCAGCGGGAGCTATAAAGCTCTCCCAAAGAGGGGAGGGGGCAACTAATGATCCTCTGGGCAATGATGTTGACCCTCTGGAGCGCTCTCCTATCTGCCACTGTGCAATTGGCAAACTATACACAATAACTGCAGTAAGTTAAAATACTCTCTATGGTGCAGTGGTAGAAGGTCACCAGCAGTTTTTCATCCAGTTGCTGTTTCCTGAGAAGTCTCAGGTCATATAATCTCTGCTGGGCCCTTTTGACCAGGGCTGCAATGTGAGCGCCCCAGGCCAGGTCCTTTTTTATGATAATACCCAGAAACTTAAAATGGCCACTTGCTCCACTTGGTCCCCATTGATAACCAAGGGCTAGATGCAGTGATGAAATTCATTTTTTTTACTACTGGTTCTGTGGGCATGGCTTGGTGGGTGTAGTGTGGTTTGGTGGGTGTGGCTTCGGGACATAGCAGGGGATGGATACTGCAAAATCTCCATTCCCACCCAACTCTGGAGCCAGCCAGAGGTGGCATTTGCTGGTTCTCCAAACTACTCAAAATTTCCACTACTGGTTCTCTGAACTACTCAAAATTTCTGCTACCGGTTCTCCAAACTACTCAAAATTTCTGCTGCCAGTTCTCCGAATTGCTCAAATTTTCTGCTACCAGTTCTCCAAACTACTCAAAATTTCCATTACCAGTTCTACGAACTATTCAAAATTTCTGCTACCAGTTCTCCGAACTACTCAAAATTTCTGCTACCAGGAGGGAGGAACTTGATGTCGCAGTGAAACGATGGACTTTCTTGGGGCTCCAGGATCGCCACTGAATTCCGGTCGCCTGGACGGTCCAACTGAACCTAAACCGTCCCGTAGAAATGGTGACAGGTAGGAGTATATCTTGTCAATCCCAGAGACATCCGCAAAGTCTCTGGTGATTTGGGAAAAAAGTCCCTCTTATCAGCAGCTACGAGTCAGCCATTAGGCTGCTGGAACTGTCTTGTCTTGGTGAGAGTTTTAACTTTTTTTCTACTGGAGAGAGAACACACTAAATCTGGAGATTTAATTTAAAATAAAGACTGATGAGAGAGCAAGCGGCAGATTTAAGGCATGGTCAATTGAAACTTTCTTTTTTTCCCTTTTTACTGCCGGAAGCCTGATTGGAAGCACTTTTTTTACCTTCTTCATTGGACTCTTTGGAAATATTGATATAATTAAGTTTTACTGCTAAGAATTTTCTTCCTTTTTTTACTTTTGCTTAATGAACTATTGTATTTCCTTTTTCCTGGCTTTCCTTTTTCTATTTTTTTACAAGTAAAAGGCAGAGCGTAAAAGACAAAGACTGAAAGCGGGAAACAAGTATCGCTGCCACCTAGAGGATTTGAAACAATGTTTTTATTTTTGCATGAATGTTTAGAGAGAAGCTGTTCTTTTCAAGGTTACTTAGTCAAGGCTTGATAATGAGAGGAACACAGTTGTTTATACAGGTATTCCTTGTGAAACTTTCAGTGTCTGGAAATTTATCTTGAAAGAATAAATATATTTTTTTAAGGGAAAGCCCAGAGTGACCTTGGAAAGGCCATTCCATCCATTGCTTCCTCTCCTGCCTTCAGGTGCTTGGGAGAATAGGTTTACCCCCTCTTCTTCATGGAAGCCCCTCAAACATTGGAACATTGCTATCATGTCACCTGTAGTCCTTCTTTTTCACTAGACTAGACATGCCAAATTCCTGCAACCGTTCTTCATACATTTTCACCTCCTGAAAAATTACAAAGACCTGAACCATACAAGATTTGGCACATGATCGCCAACACGATTTGAATTTGACCCGGAGGTCTACTGGAATCTGAGTAGCTCTCACAAAATCAGTCATAGCCACTTCTCACTTGTCTTCAAGGCATAGAAATATAGTCTTAATAAAGTAACAAGGCACACTCTGATTGACATCTTCAGAATTGCGTTGGAATAAAAACACAAAATCCTATTAATGTATTTCCCCGAAAATAAGACAGGGTCTTATTTTTTTGACCACTGAAATAAGCGCTTGGCCTTATTTTCAGGGAGGTTTTATTATTTTTAAGGTGAAGAAGGCGGTGAGCGTGGTCACCTCAAGGCTGCTGCTGTGTTGCAATATTTTTGGGGAGGGCTTATTTTTTGGGGGGAGGGCTTATTTTAACGCATGCGCTCAAAAGCCCAATTGGGCTTATTGTCCAGGGACGTCTTATTTTGGGGGAAACAGGGTAGATTGGAGCCGAGGTGGTGCAGTGGTTAAATGCAGCACTGCAGGCTACTTCAGCTGACTGCAGTTCTGCAGTTCGGCTGTTCAAATCTCACCGGCTCAGGGTTGACTCAGCCTTCCATCCTTCCGAGGTGGGTAAAATGAGGACCCGGATTGTTGGGGGCAATATGCTGACTCTGTAAAACGCTTAGAGAGGGCTGAAAGCCCTATGAAGCGGTATATAAGTAACTGCTATTGCTATATTCAGTCTTCTTCGGTAACAGATTGCAGAGTTAGGGTAAGGTTTTGATTGTACGACCCTTCAGCATCAATTTAATCAGTCACCTGACAGGATTTCACTGCATAGGAAGGATAATCGAACTATCCTTCTGTTAATCTCATTCAAAATCTGTGCAAAATTCCACAAGCTAGTTTATTTTATATGTCTACTCTCTGGTCACATTTTCCTACACGATTCCTAATGCGGAGATGTTTCAGATAAGTTTGCCCCCCCAAAAAATATTAGTTGGGTTTCTTTTGAAAGTGAGACATGCTCCTAGTTGTGTCTTCCAGCCATGAAACACTGAGGAAGCCAATCTGTCGATCAATAATTGCAATGAAAATTAAGGTTACCCAAAATCCCACACTGCCACCAAAGGGAAAGAAGGCACCCCCTCCACATTTTTTTGGCTTCCCTTCTGGGGCTGCAGATGGAATGAAATGAATGATTGCTATGAGGGGGAGAAACTTTGCTGCCAAGCCACCATTATTCTCTTTGACAGCATGAAGTCAAGAGCCATGAGTGGGATGAAGCAAAAGTTTCTGCGTCTGAGAAAAAGCTCCTGTCCTCATGCTCTGCAGAGGCTCAACATTTCAAAGGGAAAAGTCACTATCCGTGAGATTTCAGAACACTATACATCATAACGGAGTCAGAAATAAATCTTGGCGGCAAGCTTTGAAGCACCCCAATCCACTATCGCTGCCCAGATCTTGGATTCTAGATGATTCTAAGAGCCGAGGTGGCGCAGTGGTTAAATGCAGCACTGCAGGCTACTGCTAGATCAGCAGTTCAGCGGTTCAAATCTCACCGGCTCAGGGTTGACTCAGCCTTCCATCCTTCCGAGGTGGGTAAAATGAGGACCCAGATTGTTGGGGGCAATATGCTGACTCTCTGTAAACCTCTTAGAGAGGGCTGAAAGCCCTATGAAGCGGTATATAAGTCTACTGCTATTGCTATTGCTATTGCTTAATAAAAAGCTGACTTGAGGTCTACACAGATCTCTTTCGGAGCAATGATTTTATTGTGTTGCGTTGCGTTGTCATCAACATTTTAGCCATTGTCTATCCACTGCAGGGTTACACATCAACGGGATGCATTGGCTCGGTGGCTAGGACGCTGAGCTTGTCGATCAGAAAAGTCGGCAGTTCGGCGGTTCGAATCCCCTAGCGCCGTGAAACGGAGTGAGCTCCCGTTACTTGTCCCAGTTTCTGCCAACTTAGCAGTTCGAAAGCACGTAAAAATGCAAGTAGAGAAATAGGAACCACCTTTGGTGGGAAGGTAACAGTGTTATGTGTGCCTTTGGCATTGAGTCATGCTGGCCACATGACCATGGAGACGTCTTCGGACAGCGCTGGCTCTTCGGCTTTGAAACAGAGATGAGCACTGCCCCCTAGAGTCGGGAACGACTAGCATTTATGTGCCAGGGGAACCTTTATCTTTACCTTTTTATCCATGGCAGGATGAAGGCTTCTTCCACATGTTTCCAACCCATACAATCCTGAGCTTTCTTTTACCAAATGGGCCTGCAATACTTGATGATGTCATTGATCCATCTTGTCTCTTTCGTGGATGCTTTTGATCGAGTGGGATCCATTCTATGTCTCCCTTGGTCCACTTGCCCATCGGTTCTTCTTGCTATGTGACCAGCCTGTTTCCATTGCAATTCTTCTACTCTTTTGATGGCATCATATACTTTCATTTGTTCTCTAATCCACATGCAGGTATTTCTACCTTGTCTTGTAATGCCGAGCATGTATCTTTCCATGGCTCTTTGCACCACTCGTAGCTTTTGCATCGATTGTGAGGTGAGTGTCCATGTTTCACTAGCATATGCTAGAGCAGGTAGCACACACTCATCGAAAACTTTTTTCTCTTCAGGCATGAGGGCGGGTTGTTCTTGAAAGTTATGCTTAGCTCGCGGGATCCCTGCCAGCCACATTTAATGCGCTGTTCAATTTCCTTTATTGTATCAACTTCCATTGAGATCTGTTGGCCAAGGTATATATAGCGCTCTATTATGTCTAGTTCTTCTCCAGATATATCGTATTTTTCGGAGTATAAGATGCACCCTTTTCCCTAAAAAAAAGAGGCTATAAATCTGGGTGCATCTTATACACTGAATACAGCATTTTTTTGCCTCCTGAAACCCTGGCCCTTCACCAAAATGGCCATGCATAGTTTGTAGGAGGCTTTCTGAGAGCTCCTGGGGGCTGGGGAGTGCAGAAATGAGCAAAAAATGGGTCGTCCCCAGGAGCACTCTATAAACTTCCTAATGCTCTTTTTTTTCAAAAAAAAAACTGGCTCGTTTTCATGAAAAACAGGCCATTTTTTGCTTGTTTTTGCCCCCCACACCCCAAGAACACTCTACAAGCCTCCTATGGGCCGTTTTTGGGAGGTTTGCAGAGTGCAACAACTTTTTTTAAATTTACCTCTTGGTGTGTCTTATACTCTGGTGCGTCTTATACTCCGAAAAATACAGTATATTTCTTTAATGGAAAAGAACCTGGCTCTTGTTCAGTTTTATTTTTAAAGCCCAATGGTTCCCCTGCTTTGTGCAGCTCTTGTGTGTATCTTTGTAGCTCTTCTGGGTCTTGTGGGAAGAAAACAACATCATGTGCAAATCTTAAGTGATTTAAATAGGCACCATTGATTTTCATTCCATCTTTTGCCTTGCCTTGCCTTGTACTCCACTTTTATTATTTTTACAAATTACTCAAGGCAGGAATAGAACCGACACACCCTTCCCCTCCTCTTGTCTCCATTACAATAACCCTGTGAGGTGGGTTGTGCGGAGACAGAAGGAGTGGCCCAAAATCACGCAGCTGGCGTTCATGGCTAAGACAAGACTTGAACTCACGGTTTCCTGCTTTCTAGTCTAGTGCTTCAATCACGAGACCAAACTGGTTCTCATTCTCTCTCTCGTTCTTCTCGTTCTCTTCCTCCTTCTCTTCCCCTTTTCTCCTATGCACATCAGTTTACTGATTCCACTTTTAAAATGCAGCCATGTCATTGACAAAGGTGGCGCAGTGGTTAAATGCAGCACTGCAGGCTACTGCTAGATCAGCAGTTCAGCGGTTCAAATCTCACCGGCTCAGGGTTGACTCAGCCTTCCATCCTTCCGAGGTGGGTAAAATGAGGACCCAGATTGTTGGGGGCGATATGCTGACTCTCTGTAAACCGCTTAGAGAGGGCTGAAAGTCCTATGAAGCGGTATATAAGTCTACTGCTATTGCTAAAAAAAAAAATTCTGCTTCTTTCTTCTTGTCTTCTAGAGGATTAGTCTATTGCTAAACTTTAGGCTAAGCTGCTTTTCAAAGGACTGCCTGGGATAACACTCAGGAAAGGTGATAGCAATCATTTTTCTTTTCCCTTTATCTGGATAAGGAGGGCATTCCATGCTGTTCCAGGACTACCACTGTCCAGGGGTAGGATTCAGCTGGTTCAGACCAGTTCGGGAAAACCGGTAGCTCCGATGATCAGCTGGGGAGCGAAATGGTTCGCTCTGATGATCAGGTTGGCCCGCCTGCCAGTGGTGGGATACGACCAATATACCCCGGTACGGGCATACTGGTGCCGCATACTGGTGCCTGCTGGGAGTACCAGGTACCGTTCTGATATGGTGCTCCAGAGGGCCCACATGCCCGCCCACTTTCCTTATCGCTATTTGAGCCGATCGAGGCTTTCGCGCATGTGCACGGAGTGTACAGCACCTGCACAATGCTCTGATGATCAGGTTGGCCCGCCCGCCAGTGGTGGGATATGACCGATATGCTCCAGTACGGGCATACCGGTGCCTGCTGGGAGTACCAGGTACCATTCCAATACGGTGCTCCGGAGGGCCCACACGCCCGCCCACTCGCCTTATTGCTATTTGAGCCGATCGAGGCTTTCGCGCATGTGCATGGAGTGTACGGCACCTGCATGACGCTCTGCCGCTTAGCTGGACTGTCGCGAGCGGTAAGTACGCATGTGCACGCTGTGCTTGCTGCACGCGTTCACATGGTGGATGCTGGGCCCTGTTGCAGCGTACTGGTTGCAACGGGATCTGGAACCCACCACTGCCCCCCCGCCTGCCCTTGCGCTTACCTATATCCTCTCAGCTGATTCGCACAGCAGAGCAGATTGTCATGCCCCAGCTGTGTTACTCCCCAAAAGTAATGTGGGAGATAAGTTTTGTTAAAACTGCTGACGTGCGCGGAGTGCGTGTCAGGCGTGTGCATGTGGAGCATGCGATCACCAAACCGGTTGTTAAACCAGCAGGATCCCACCACTGCAACTCTCCCCTCAGGCTATTAGATCCACTGTCTAAAAATCTGGATTCTTTAAAGTGGTTTAATAGTTGTCTTGTTCTACACAGGTTATACACGCTCTTCCCAGCCTTGAGAGATAATGTTCAGCATTGGTTTTTTTGGTACCATTTAACTAATTTTTCCTTGCACTACGCACCAGTCAGTACAGAAATATGCAACCATGACCGCATCTATTAGAAAAAAGAACTTGGGTGCAGAATCTGTAAGTGGAAATGACCTTGGAAAACAGGAGGGACAGTTGCTGCCTAGGGAACAATCAGATAAAAGGGGACGTAGCCTGCAGCTGCATAATGGGTAGAAAGAAATATATCAGAAAGGAACCTTCCTAACCTCTCAGGCTGTAAAAGAGAGTGCTGGGGATTAGTACTATCAGGACAATGATGTTCATCCATCGTGTTCGAAGAGGACCTTGACAGGTAACAGGTTGTGGGCTGCCAACTATGTGTTTACAGGTGGCTGGCAAGGCCTATACAGGCACGAAACGTTCTGCCACATCTCGGGCAGACATGTGTGGACACCATTGTTGCAGGATTTGCAGCTCTGGCTTTGCGGAGTGCTTGCTTCTCTTGTGCTGTGGCTGTTCTTCTGTCCTCAGATGCCAGGCAGCCTTGGTGGATTAGCGTGC
Source organism: Thamnophis sirtalis (assembly GCF_051295495.1). Lineage (NCBI taxonomy): Eukaryota > Metazoa > Chordata > Lepidosauria > Squamata > Natricidae > Thamnophis > Thamnophis sirtalis. The sequence goes on from NW_028261389.1 coordinate 72,178,988, forward strand.
GCCATGCCGATCGATCTTGTGCCGGGGTTTCCCAGGAGGTGGTGTCGATATCCAGGGACTTGAAGGAGGCTTTCAATGTGTCTTTGTATCGCTTCCTTCACCACCACCCCATGCAATTGCTCACCATAGAACCATTTTTTTAAATACTGGTTCTGTGGGCGTGGCTTCATGGGCATGGCAGGGGAAGGATACTGTAAAATCTCCATTCCCTCCCCACTCCAGGGGAAGGATGCTGTAAAATTTCCATTCCCACCCCACTCCAGGGGAAGGATACTGTAAAATCTCCATTCCCTCCCCACTCCAGGGGAAGGATACTGTAAAATCTCCATTCCCACTCCATTCCAGGGGAAGCATACTGTAAAATGCCCATTCCCTCCCCACTCCAGGAGAAGGATACTGTAAAATCTCCATTCCCTCCCCACTCCAGGGGAAGGATACTGTAAAATCTCCATTCCCTCCCCACTCCAGGGGAAGGATACTGTAAAATCTCCATTCCCACTCCATTCCAGGGGAAGCATACTGTAAAATGCCCATTCCCTCCCCACTCCAGGGGAAGGATACTGTAAAATCTCCATTCTCCCCTCACTCCAGGGGAAGGATACTGTAAAATCCCCATTCCCACCCCACTCCAGGGGAAGGATACTGTAAAATCTCCATTCCCACCCCACTCCAGGGGAAGGATACTGTAAAATCTCCATTCCCACCCCACTCCAGGGGAAGGATACTGTAAAATCTCCATTCCCACCCCACTCCAGGGGAAGGATACTGTAAAATCCCCATTCCTTCCCCACTCCAAAGGAAGGATACTGCAAAATCCCCATTCCTTCCTCACTCCAAGGGAAGGTTACTGCAAGATCAGCTAGGACTGGGGAGGCAGAGAATAGATGGGGGCGGGCCCAGTCAGAGGTGGTATTTACCGGTTCTCCAAACTACTCAAGTTTCCACTACAGGGTATGTACCGATGGCAGGCCTGCTCTGGAGAGGTCCTCTGGAGAGGACTTCTGAGTCTGGCAACGTGTCCTGCCACCGGATCCTCAGAATTCTATGGAGGCAGGTCGTGTGGAAGTAGTTCAATGGCCTAGAGTGCCTCTTGTATATAGTCCAATATCCTTCCCCCAGGAGTGGGGAGGGAATGGGGATTTTGCAGTATCCTTTCCCCAGGAGTGGGGAGGGGATGAGGAATTTGCAGTACCCTTCCCCTGCCACGCCCATCGAGCCACAAAACCTGTAGCCAAAAAAAAAAAAAAAAAAGAATTTCACCACTGGTCTCAACCAACACAGAAGTTGGACAACTCTTTCTCAATGATTCGAAACTCTCCAACTGCATAGCCAAACTATTTATTTTTAGAAGTTTTGAAAAAATAAACATATTTGTATTTGGAGAGATGAAGAGAAGCTCAGCGTTGTTGGCTGGGGAGAGGATGGCATTCAAAAGAACCATAATTTAATTCCCGAAAAGGAACTTCTTTTGCTGTTTATTTTGTTCATCTTGGGTCATAAGTGTGGCGAATACTAGTAGCAGATGAGAAGCAGCTTAGCCTCTGGTTCACATTTGTATGATAGTCAACATCCACGTGTCATGTAATTGTCGTCTGCAACTTTCCTAGGGAGCTTCTAACCAGCAAAGTCAGTGGGGGAGCCAGATTTTCTCTCTCTCTCTCTCTCTCTCTCTCTCTCTCTCTCTCTCTCTCTCTCTCTCTCTCTCTCTCTCTCTCTCTCTCTCTCTCTCTGTCTCTCTCTCTCTCTCTCTGTCTCTCTCTCTCTCTCTCTCTCTCTGTCTCTCTCTCTCTCTCTCTTTCTCTCTCTCTCTCTCTCTCTCTCTGTCTCTCTCTCTCTCTGTCTCTGTCTCTCTCTCTTTTATTATTATTATTTTATTCATAAACTTTTCGAATACAATGCATTGTCATTTTCAAAGAAGTTTTGTTTCCTCCTTTTCATTCATTGCACTAGTTCTTCCTTCTCAAGGATATTCAGTTTATGTTTAATTAAGTCCGCTTGCTGTTTCAGTACACATTTTTGGGACTCCTTTTTGTAGTTCTTTCCCTATTCTCCTAAAATCTTCCTCTAGGCTTTTTCTTTCTTTCTTTCTTTTTTCTTTTCTTTTGCCATATAGACGATTGCCATGCCGCCCGTGTAGGCTTTTGCCGGGTTCCGTAGATTTTGAATGCTTGTATCTTCTTTCTTATTATCATGGAAAAAAAAGAATCGCATTGGCTCTTCCATCCGCAAACCAAATTCTTTGTGTTTTCATATTGATCTCCTTACTTTCTTTTGTCCCTTCCATCTAATTTTCACTGAGTTATGGTCCACCCAAAGGTTCTTATCAATCATTATTTCCTCAACATCCGAATTTAATTCTGTTGACATCCAGACCATATCGAGCGTTGTCAGAATAGATCATTTACAGGAGAGAAATCAAGGATAGATAGATAGATAGATAGATAGATAGATAGATAGATAGATAGATAGATAGATAGATAGATGTATACACACACCCTGGTAACGATAGATAGATAGATAGATAGATAGATAGATAGTTATGATATAGATATAGATATATGTATATATGTATACACACACACTGGTAACAATAGATAGATGATAGATAGATAGATAGATAGATAGATAGATAGATAGATAGATAGATAGATAGATAGATAGATATAGAAATAGAAATAGAAATAGAAATAGATATAGATATATGGATATGGATATGGATATGGATAGGTATAGGTATAGGTATAGATAGATAGATATAGATATAGATATAGATATAGATATAGATATAGATATAGATATAGATATAGATATAGATATAGATATAGATATAGATATAGATATAGATATAGATATAGATATAGATATTTGTTTTCTGAGGTTTTCGCGGGTGTTAGTATGTAGGTCTTTGGTTATTCGGGTTTTCTCCCGCGTAAAATTGGAACCAACCCCAACCAATCGGAACACACCTCCACCCAATCAGAACACAGCCAAGCTCCCATCCAATCAGCTCAAACCCCCACTAGCAGTTAAAAGGAAGAAACAGCTGAGATCTCACATTGCTCCTGGAAGCACGAAGCCGAGCAAACAAGCCTGAAGATGATGAATGAGACTTCGTCAAAACGTCGCCAAGACACTTCCAATTTTACGCGGGAGAAAACCCGAATAACCAAAGACCTACATAGATATAGATATAGATATAGATATAGATATAGATATAGATATAGAGATAGAGATAGAGATAGAGATAGAGATAGAGATAGAGATAGAGATAGAGATATAGATATAGATATAGATATAGATATAGATATAGATATAGATATAGATATAGATATAGATATAGATATAGATATAGATATAGATATAGATATAGATATAGATAGATATAGATATAGATATAGATATAGATGATATAGATATAGATATAGATATAGATATATGTATATATGCATACACAGACACATTGGTAACAATAGTAACAGCGTAACAGAGTAATTTTAGCTAAAATTCTCTTTATATTGGCTTATTTATACTTCTGTTGATTATATTGGCGCATTTATAATTATGAAACATCTTTATATTTAATTCATCCATAGCAGTGATCTTTCTTCGTCTAATTTCTACCTCTTGTTTCTAACCACTCATAAAATCTATTCCCTATCAAGTAGTATTCTGTGTTTTCTTTGTCTTTTATTTTTAAAGTCAGCCTGCCCATCTCGGCACAATCTAAGATTTTCCGAATTATATCTTCATCTGACGGGGCGTTCTCATTTTTCCAATATTTTGCAAATACAATCCTTGCTGCTGTCACGTGGTCCCTTTGTCATAACCCTTATGCCCAACAGAATTTGCTTTGGTTTCAAGTCTATACATTGTTTAATCATCTTTTCCAACCCTGTGTGAATTTTCCTCCAATATTTTCTCGCTTTCATACAAGACCACCACGTAGAATAGTAAGTGCCTGGGCAGGGGAAGGCAGAATCTCTTGATAACTGTGATTGCTTTAACAACTGCAACAATTTGCTTAACAAGCGCTGCGAAAAAGGTCGTATAATGAGGCATGACTCACTTCAAAACAAAAAAGTTTGGGCTCAAAGGCAGTTGTAAGTTGAGGACTAGGGGAATGTGATACCATCATGGTAGATCAAAAAATATCAGCAAAAGTGGAAAGATCGGAAGGCAGGGAATGAAGGAAAGGCACAAAGCTACCGATTTTGGTCACTGTACTAAAAAAAAAAAGGATCTTGAGACTTTAGAAAAAAATCAGAGAAGAGCAACTAAGATGATCAAAGGCCTGGAGACTAAAACATATGAAGGTTTTGGGTCTGGCTAGTCTAAAGGAAAGAAGAATTAGGGGTGACATGATAGCTGTATTTTAGTATTTGAGAGGTTGCCACAAAGAAGAGGGGGTCAAATTATTCTCCAAAGCACCAGAGGGCAGGAGAACAATGGTTGGGAACAGTGGTGGGATTCAAATAATTTAACAACTGGTTCTCTGTCCTAATGACCAGCTGGGTAGGTGGGGCACAGTGGTCATGTGACTGGGTGGGTGTGGCCAATTCAATGTCACTCACATCGATGGGCTCTTCGCATTGGCTGTTACAATGTAATAAGGTTAACCGGAGAGGCAGTTTCTGTAAGCAGGGCAATAAAGATGAGGCTGGAAACAACACCAGAATGTTTCCTTCTTGCATGCCTTACAGGATTAGCCCTGCAAAGTGGGGAAAAAATCAAAAGGAGATTTCTTCCAACAACCAGTTCTCCGAACTGCTTAGAAAGTTAACAACCAATTCTCCCGAATAGGTGCGAACCGGCTGAATCCCACCCCTGGTTGGGAACTAATTTAAGAGAGAACCAACCTGGAATTAAGGAGAAACTTCCTAACAGTGAGGACAATTAACCAGTGGAACAACTTGCCTCCAGAAATCCTGGGTGCTCCAGATGTTTTTAAGAAGAGACTGGACAGTCACTTGTCTGAAACGGTATAGGGTCTCCTGCTTGAGGAGGGGGCTGGACTAGAAGACCTCCAAGGACCCTCCCAGCTCATTCATTCTATATATACAAAGCTGCAACCAACTTTATAACAATATCCTACTACTTTTTATATTATTCTCTGCATTATTCCAGTAAGTTCAAGCTTGAGAGGGCAAAATAAGAATAGTTCCATTGACTTTTACATTTCCTCTCTTTCTTGGATTTCAGCCAAGCTTTGTTGTTGTTGTTTTTGGGTTTAATTTTTAACTTGTGGGTTTTGCTTTTGTAAAGAACGATGAGATCAGGGGCTGTCGAACCGTCTTACTGGAAATGAACAAAAAGCAGGACAGAATGCAAATCCGTAAGCGCTTTCCAAAGGAAATCGGTGGGAGAGGAAATTATTTTGTGGCCCAGCAGTTGAGATCACGCTTCTAAATCACAGCGAGAACTGCCTTTCTCAGTTGCCAGATTTATAAAGAAGACAACCAGATTTTGTCTTCTCCTTTTCACAGCAAAACAACCATTTATTAAGATAAGGGGAAAGGTTTTCCTTGCACATATGTGCTAGTCGTTCCCGACTCTAGGGGGCGATGCTCATCTTCCATTTCAAAGCCGAAGAGCCAGTGCTGTCTGAAGACGTCTCTGTGGTCACATGGCCAGCATGATTAAATGCTGAAGGCGCACGGAACACTATTACCTTCCCACCAAAGGTGGTTCCTATTTTTCTACTTGCATTTTTACGTGCTTTCGTACTGCTAGGTTGGCAGAAGCTGGGACAAGTAACGGGAGCTCACTCGGTTACGCGGCACTAGGGATTCAAACAGCTGAACTTCTGATCGAAAAGCTCAGCATCTTAGCCACTGAGCCACTGCATCCCCATACCATTTATTAGCATCCTCTAAACCAGAGGTTTCCAACCTGGGCAACTTTAAGACTTATGGACTTCAACTTCAAGAATTCCTCAGCCAGATGTTAGAGTTGCCCAGGTTGGAGACCCCTGCTCTAAATCAAAGAATCTGAATCTAATTGAATAATCAAATCTAATCGAATCTAATCTAATATTTCTCTACTTCTGTGAGAAAGACCTGTGGACTTCAATTCCCAGAATTCCCCTACCAAGTAGGCTGACTGGGGAATTTCTGGTGGTTGAAATTTACATACAAATAAGAAATGTATTATTAAATATATTAATATACAATGAATGAATGAATGAATGAACGAACGAACAAACAAACGAACCATGTTTTCCCCAAAATAAGACAAGGTCTTATTTTCTTTTGACCCCTGAAATAAGCAATTGGCCTTATTTTTGGGGAGATCTTATTTATTTTTGAGGTGCAGGAGGTGGCAAGCATAGTCGCTCATGGTTGCTGCTGTGTTGCAATATTTTCAAGGAGGGCTTATTTTGGGGGGAGGGCTTATTTTGGGGGGAGGGCTTATTTTAGCACATGCGCTCAAAGCAATAGCAATAGCAATAGGAGTTAGACTTATATACCGCTTCATAGGGCTTTCAGCCCTCTCTAAGCAGTTTACAGAGTCAGCATATTGCCCCCACAGTCTGGGTCCTCATTTCACCCACCTCGGAAGGATGGAAGGCTGAGTCAACCTTGAGCCGGTGAGATTAGAACCGCTGAATTGCAGATAACAGTCAGCTGAAGTGGCCTGCAGTACTGCACCCTAACCACTGCGCCACCTCGGCTCTCAAAGCCCCAATTGGGCTTATTATCCGGGGAGGTCTTATTTTCAGGGAAACAGGGTATGTATGAATGCATGAATAATTCTGCTGTCCCCTTTAAGACCCAGCAATTGGGAAGGAAGGAGCAGAACACAGGTGAGCTTGTGAAGAAGCCCAGGTTGGGGCCGATCATTTTTCAGAAGTCATCAGATGGGACAAGCAATGTTCCCTCTAAGCTGCGCGGCTGCGCGGCCCCGCAGACGTGACAAGAAAACGCCGCGCAGTGATTTTTAATATCACAGCATGACGTACATTTGATGGAAATCAAGCCACTGGACTCTAGACTTTAGTCTGGAGAGTGGAGAATAGATGTAGGTCGAGCGACATTAGGTGAGTGTCAAATGACAAGCAGTAGGCGGGACACTTCAGCACAGTCATTTTCATTTCATTTTTCATTTTCCCTTTATTTGTATGCCGCCCTTTTCCCTGGGGGGACTCAGGGAGGCTCACAGTTCAAAAAAAGGGGGGGGGAGGGACAAACAATTTCCAACATACAGACAATACAACATATTAAAAAACACAACAGCCACACAAATTCGAGTGGGGTTAGAGTCTTAACCCCAGGCCAGCTGGGACAGCCAGATCTTTAAGGCGGCGCGGAAGGACTGGAGGGTGGTGAGGGTCCGAATCTCCACGGGGAGTTCGTTCCAGAGGGTCGGAGCAGCCACTGAGAAGGCTCTCCTCCGGGTAGTTGCCAGTCTACACTGGCTAGATGATGGAGTCGGGGAGCAACTGAGCCGTGCCCGCATCCTTTCAGACTTTCAGTGAATAACAGTGTACATTACTGTAAACACTATACAAGTATTTTAATATTGCAGACTTGCAGTATTATAAGTGATACTGATATTATATAACACTTTTAATTAAGCGGGTACCTTGAATAAACATAACTTTGAGTTTCAAATAACACTGATTTCGTTGTTGTCTTGGGTGACATCTGTGAAAAAAATTCAGGTGCTCAGGCATGAAAATGTGCCGCTGAAACACGATACTTTTCCGAGCACACTGGGGAAAAAAAATTAGAGGGAACATTGGTGACAAGATTAGCTCTTGGTGCCAAGAGCTTGGGACCAGCCCACACTGACAATTTTTCAGGTCGCTTAGCCTCCTGAGGGCAGTTTTTGCCTAGATCTGCTTCCCCTTTGAAGTTTGGCTTTCAGATTGTCTATTTGGAAGCACCAAGTGGCCAGAAAGTTGACCAGGTGGATCAATCAATCAATCAATCAATCAATCAGAATTGAGAATAGAGCTGGAAGGGGCCTTGCAGGTCTTCTAGTCCAGCCCCCTGCTCAAGCAGGAGACCCTATACCAGTGATGGCGAACCTTTTTCTTACGGCATGCCAAAACTGCAAGCATGTGCGCTATTGCCCACACCAATTAAACCCTCCTTGCACACCTGCGCATGTGCGCATGACCCCTCCCCACACACATGCACACATGACCCCCTCCCCATGGAGGCTTTCCTGAAGCCTGGGGAGGGAGGGGGAAAAACGGGCTCCCACAGCCCCCCTTCGGAAGCCGGAAACGGATCTTTTCTGAACTTCCGGTCGGGCTGTTGGGACCGTTTTTCGCCCTCCCCAGCCTCCGGAGGCTTTTCTGAAGACCAGGGAGGGCGAAAATGGCTTCCCCCAGTCCTCCGGAAGGGTGAAAAATCAGCTGGCCAGCGTGTGCATGAGCACCAGAGCTGACGGCTGGCATGCCACAAAATATGGCTCCGTGGGCCACATGTGACACGCGTGCCCTAGGTTCACCATCACGGCCCTATATCATTTTAGACAAGTGACTGTCTAGTCCAGTGTTTCTCAACCTTGGCAACTTGAAGGTGTCTGGACTTCAACTCCCAGAATTCCCCAGCCAGCATTCGCTGGCTGGGGAATTCTGGGAGTTGAAGTCCAGACATCTTCAAGTTGCCAAGGTTGAGAAACACTGGTCTAGTCTCTTCTTAAAATCCTCCAGTGATGAAGCAACCACGTCTTCTGGAGGGAAGCCATTCTATTGATAAATTGTTCTCACTCCTTCATGAGTTTCCATCCATGGTTTCTTGTTCCTGCCCTCTGGTGCTTTGCAAAACAGGTTGACCTCCTTCTTCTTTAGGGCAGCCCCTCAAAGACTGGAATACTTTCCATCATGTCACCCCCCCCCCGGTCGTTCTTTTCTCTAGACTAGCCAGTTGCCATGGAAATGTTTAGGCTCAATTGTGGTCGTTAAGTCGACCATCCGTATAGGGAAATACGGTCTCTCTCTCCCCCCCCCAATATGGCCTTTGCAGAAAGAGACATTTGGAAATCTGTCCGGCGAGTCCCCAGTAGCAGCTGGGCAGTTTTCCTCCTCTTCTATTTTGTTTTTTTTTCAGGATTGGTGAGCAGCGAGGAGGTCTGAGAACTTTGGCAGCAGCATTTACAAAGCTTTGCAATCAGTTTCATCCCCTCCCCAGCCCTCATTTGCTAAATGGGAGTATAGGGTTCTGTCACAGACACAGAAATTGCTAGTTTTGTAGGTCTGGCTCCAGCCTTGATCCCTTTTCTACCCTGAAACAAGTTAATCTGTTGATGACTCTTAATCAGCAGGTTGTTACTGAAAATCCTCCTCCTCTTTCTTTCTTTCTTTCTTTCTTTCTTTCCTTCCCTCTCTTTCTTTCTCTCTCTTTCTTTTTCTCTCCTTTTTCTTCCTCCCTCTCCTTTTCTCTTTCTTTCTTTTCTTTCTTTCTCCTTTCTTTCTTCTTTCCTACCTTCTTTCTTCTTTCTTCTTCTTTTTCTTCCTTTCCTCCCCCTCTCCCCTCCTCCTCCTTTTCTGTCATTCCTTCCTTCCTTTCTTCCTTTCTTCCTCCTTCCTTCCTACCTACCTACCTACCTACCTACCTTGGTTCCTTCCTTCTTTCTTCTTTCTTTCCTTCCTTCCTCCTTCTCCTCCTTCCTTCCTTTCCTTCCTTCTTTCCACCTACTCCTCCCCCTTCCTTCCTCCCTCCCCTCCGTCCTTCTCCCTCCCTCCCCTCCTCCTCCTTCTTTCTCTTTCTTTCTTTCTCCTTTCTTTCTTCTTTCCTACCTTCTTTCTTCTTTCTTTTTTCTTCTTCTTTTTCTTCCTTTCCTCCCCCTCTCCCCTCCTCCTCCTTTTCTGTCATTCCTTCCTTCCTTCCTTCCTTCCTTCCTTCCTTCCTTCCTTCTTCCTACCTACCTTCCTTCCTTCCCTCCTTCCCCCCTTCCTTCCTTCTTTCTTCTTTCCTTCCTTCCTCCTTCTCCTCCACCTTCCTTCCTTTCCTTCCTTCTTTCCACCTACTCCTCCTCCTTCCTTCCTCCCTCCCCTCCATCCTTCTCCCTCCCTCCCCTCCTCCTCCTCCTCCTTTCTCTTTCTTCTTTACCTAGTTTTTACAAAAGCCATACGCTAAAAATAGTAAACTCTTCTCCCAACCAGGCTTCTGAAAAGCTAGTAGCATTGGGGAATACCGTGTGTCAAGCGTATGACGCATCTTTTAGACGGCTCCAGTTGTTGCAACAAATGTCCCTTTAATGCCTCTGAAATGCCTCGGTGTGTTTTGGTGGGCGATGCAGCACATGTGCTACTGGCAGTTGTCCTTTCGGCTGTTGGGTGGTTGAGGCCAAAGGGCTTTGTGACAGGTGTTCCTCAGAAGGTACAGTCACAAAATTCAAGGTGGCGACCATCACCCTGTGATCAAAGCTCAGCCTGTTGTTATGTGCGACACTCATGAAAAAGAGGCAGAGCTTCGACTGGGCCCTTCCAGACGCCATCTTGCCTTTCAGGGGTGTCAAACTCGATTTCATTGAGGGCCGCATTAGGGTTGTGTTTGATCTCAGGGGTGGGTGTGGAGGGGTTTGGACAGGGTGGGCATGGTCAGCTCAATATCACTTGTGTTGGGGGCACATGTGGCAGCCCAAGTGCTCTGTCGTTAGTTTGAACGCTTGTTAAGTGACTGGTTGTAAGTCGAGGATGACCAGTAGCGCATTAGACTTCCAAAAGGTAATATGCTTTGAGAGAGAGAGAGAGAGAGAGAGAGAGAGAGAGAGAGAGAGAGAGAGAGAGAGAGAGAGAGAGAGAGAGAGGGAGAGAGGGAGAGGGAGAATGCTCTATGACAGGAATGGAGAACAATGGCCCCTTTATGACTTGTGGACTTCAACTCCCAGAATGCATGGCTGGCTCAGGAATTCTGGGAGTTGAAGTCCACCAGCCATCAAGGGCCATCGTTCCCCACCTCTGCTCTATGGGTTGTGCTCCCTCGGGCCACTTTGAAGTTATTCTTAACCTCTTTGGTTGAAAAACTAGCTAAGAGCTTTGAAGAGCAGGGAAGGCTCTTGCCGGCCTTGTTTCTATGCTTCGCATCCCTTGTACGATAAAGCACAATTTCACCTTCTTTCTCCAACCTCAGTTTTTCCATTCTTCCAGGCCATGATCACACAGGACTCAGAGAGGATCCATCTCATTTGCATAATCTCACTGGGCACATGGAAAATTAGCAATAGCAATAGCAGTTAGACTTATATACCACTTCATAGGGCTTTCAGCCCTCTCTAAGCGGTTTACAGAGTCAGCCTATCGCCCCCACAGTCTGGTTCCTCATATCACCCACCTCGGAAGGATGGAAGGCTGAGTCAACCTTGAGCCGGTGAGATTAGAACCGTTGAATTGCAGATAACAGTCAGCTGAAGTGGCCTGCAGTACTGCACCCTAACCACTGCGCCACCATTGCATCACTGGTGCAGTAACAGCCCAGTGACATCAATGGGCCTCCCTCGCCATCCTCTGCATAATGTTACCCCTGAAATAACACCTGTGGGAAGTTATCACCCACCCTTCTCCTAGGAAAATGAAATATTTTAGGAAATATTAAAAGGTTATCAAAAGGTTGCTAACTCAACGACTGTAGGGATTCACTTAACAACTCTCGCGAGAAAGGTTGTAAAATGGGGGCAAACCAGGGGTGAAATTCACCAGGTTCTGACAAGTCCTGGACAACTGGTAGCCGAAATTTCGAGTAGTTTGGAGAACCGGCAAATGCTACTTCTGGCTGGCCCCAGAGTGGGGTGGGAATGGAGATTTTGCAGTATCCTTGCCCTGCCACGCCCACCAGGCCACGCCCACAGAACCGGTAGTAAAAAAAAAAGAATTTCACCACTGGGCCAAACTCACTCAACAACTGCTTCGCTTAGCAAAATAAATAAATAAATATTTGCACTCAATTGTGAGGGTAAATTGAGAATTACCAGTATTTACTGAATTAGCTACTGGACACAACATATGGAATGGAAAATCTCTCCTAGAAAGAGGTGCCCCTGTTAACTCAATAGATGAAATGAACGGGCCCCCACAGCACGTCCACATTTTGGGTTTGAGTTCCAGATGCCAAAACGGTGTGTGTGTGTGTGTGTGTGTGTGACAATTTCAGGGATTGGATTTCTCCCTCGCCAACGGGCAGGGCCAGGGAGGGGACCCGCTGCTCTTCACAAATGCTGGTTTTATTTTCCATTTCTAACAGCTGAAGCTGCTCCTGGGGCCCTGTTTATTATCCTACTTGTAGAACCATCTCAACAGGTGGGAAGGGCACGGAAGGGAAGGCAGGGGCTGGAGAGACTTAAAACGATTCCTGTTTATTTCAGCGTGGCTCGAATCTTTTGAAGATTATTTTCCAGATGCCTAAAAGTAAAACGTACGCACACACATACACACACACATACACACACACACACAGAAGGGTATATTTGGAGGGGGCCATGCAAGGCCTCCGTAATTCAACTCAAAAACCATTTCAGCTTCCAAACCGTGTTGGCATGTTCTTCAAGTCATCAAAAAAGAACATGAGAAATCTGATTTTTTTGGGGGGTGGGGGGCAGAAGTGGTATTCACTTAGCTTCCCTAACAGATTGCAAATGTGAGCATAAGCGCCACCTCCACATATGCACTCAGCATTCTGCGCATGCGTTTTTGGCTAAAAAAAGGGGACCTAAATGGGATGCCATAGAGCTGGGACGGGTGGCTGGGACCACCGGCGATTTCCGCTACCGGTTCAGGTGGACCGGTCTGAACTGGTTGAATACCACCTCTGGTGGGGGGGGGGGAGAGTGGGACGACTGAAATCTTCCTCAGCCAAAACTCTTTTTGGGAGAAGGGGTTGCAAGGACGAAGAGGTAAGTACAAGTATTTACCATCTATTTCTGATCTCTCCTAATCATTATCCTTTCCCTAGTTCAGGGGTCAGCAAACTGCGGCTCTGGAGCCGCATGTGGCTCTTTCCTCCCTGTGCTGCGGCTCCGTCACCAGTCGGCGCCACAATTTTGAGAGGAGCTTCTGGTGGGAGGGGGGAGAGAAGCACAGTGCGTCAGGAGAAGACTCTATGGCAAGGGGAGGGATTTCCAGTTGTCTCCACAATTGATAGGGCTTTCGGTTATGGCAGGTAGAAGAAAAAGTAGGAGCTCGGAGGAGACCCTATGGTGGGGGAACTGAACTTCCGGTCAGCTCCAGAATTGAACAGGAGGCTTCTGGTTAGGACCTTTGTGACTCCTGGTATTTTCTTTTCTATGGGAAAGGGGTCCAAATGGCTCTTTGAGTGTTTAAGTTTGCCGATCTCTAACCTAGTTCGTTGAATTTTTGAAGAGCCGCCAGGAAGAGCAACATCAGACAGCTTATCCATTGCTTCTTGCCCTGCCTTCAAGTGCTTTGGAAGAATAGGTTGACCTCACCCCCCTCTTCTGTGTGGCAGTCCCTCAAATATTGGAAGACTGTTATCATGTCACCCCTATTCTTTTTCTTCTTAGAGTTAGAAATGCAATCCGTATTTCTCCAATAGATTCCAGTGCCACCTAACAAATTTTTTTCACATATTATAAGGCAGAAGCCTTTGTAAGCAGCTCAGATGTTTATGCCTTTTAATACAATTTGTCAATCATAAATGTTCCTGGTGTGAGATGGCATAATTTAACTAATGGATTTTAATGGACGTGGTGGCTCAGTGGCTAGGACGCTGAGCTTATCGGACAGAAAAGTCGGCATTTCGGTGGTTCGTATCCCTAGCACTGTGTAATAGTGAGTTCCTGTTACTTGTCCTGGCTTCTGCCAACCTAGCAGTTTGAAAGCACGTAAAAAATGCAAGTAGAAAAATAGGAACCACCTTTGGTGGGAAGTGTAACAGCGTCCTGTGCGCCTTCAGCGTTTAGTCATGCCGGCCACATGACCACGGAGAAATCTTCGGACAACACTGGCTCTTCGGCTTTGAAACGGAGATGAGCACCGCCCCCAAGAGTCAGGAATGACTAGCACATATGTGCGAGGGGAACCTTTACCTTTACATTGCAGTACATGTAAAAAAGGACCCCGGAAGCAGCCGCCATTTTAAGTTTTTTTAAACCATAACCCCCTTATCTCATTGTACACAAGATCTCATTCCACCTCACTCTCAACTCTTGGAACAGATATTTTCAGCCCTTTATCACCCACTCCTGGAGATTTACAATCGAGGAATTAAAAATTTTGAGAACATGGTGAATATGCCTCGGGCATCGAGAAGGTTCAAAGGTCTATTTTTCTTTTCTCTGTCACCGGGGCAGATTGGACTTTCTCCCATGTCTAAAATCTAGTCAGAGAAGGAAACATCCAATACCTCGAACTGACATATATACTCGACTGTATTTTGCAGGGCCTCACCGTAGTATTTAGGAAAATAAAACCGCAAAGGTCAAATTGTTGATGGACCATTAGTCGGGCCTTGACTGAGTTTCATCTGAAGTTTCTGCATTGGGAAAATACATTTAGGAGGGTGTGGAAATGGGTTTTTGGTTTTTTTTGCAATCTGGAAAGCCAGTATTATTCCATATTTTGCCAGATCAATTCACAAATACAGCTCGTCTGCCTGGAATCCACACTGTATATCGGACTTTAATACAACCGAGCGAGTCCAGAGGTATTTCACGAGAAGAGTCCTCCACTCCTCTGCTCACAACAGAATCCCTTATGCCACCAGGCTCGAAATTTTGGGCTTGGACAACCACTATGCCGCCTACGGCCTGACCTAAGTGTAGTACACAAAATTTTCTGCTACAACATCCTACCTGTCAACGACTTCTTCAGCTTCAACCGCAATAATACGCGGGCAAACAATAGATACAAACTCAAGGTAAACCGCTACAAACTCGATTGCAGAAAATACAACTTCAGCAACAGAGTGGTCAACGCCTGGAATGCTCTACACGACTCTGTTGTTACAGCCTCAAACCCCCCCCCACAGCTTCAATCTGTTTTCCCCCTTCCCTGTCTAGTTTCCCCCCTTCCCTTGTCTATTGTGAGCCGCCCGGAGTCCTTCGGGAGTGGGCGGCATACAAGACAAATAAATACAAATAAATACAAATACAAATACAATCTCAAACTGTCCATCGTGGACCTCACTCCATTCCTAAGAGGTCCATAAAGGGGGCGTGCATAAGCGCACCAGCCTGCCTACCATCCCTGTCCTACTGTCCCCATTTATTTGTACTCATTTCCTTTGTTCATGCCCATGTTTATACTTAGACATGAATATCGAATGGTACCCATGAAAGGAAGATTAGAAACCCTTTTGGATTATATATAAAGGTTAATAATAATAATAATAAAAAAGAATGAAGTTAGATTCAGTTAAGTCTTGATTACTAGGGGGGAAAATGATATGATGCAGGATATAGTCAAATAAAGGAGGGATAATGATAATAATGTGTATATATATATGTGTGTGTGTGTGTGTGTGTGTGTGTGTGTGTGTGTGTGTGTGTGTGTGTGTGTACAATATAAGGAAATGAGATGTAAATTGTAAACAGTGATTTGGAAAGAAGGATAGAAAACTTTGTTATTAAATACTATGGATGTTTAGCTAGAATAGAACATAAGGATTTAGTGTCATTGGAAGATTTTAGAAATAGTAAATGAAATGCCAGTACATGGTTATGTATTAAACCTTGGTATATTTTATGATGAAGGACGTTTAAACAACTATAGTCAAATGAAAATGGAAGTAGGATGACGGTAACATGTATAAATATATCTGAGTTAAAATACTTCCGTTAATATGAATTATGCTTGATGACTGTGGAAGAGATGCACGAAAGTCTTTTGTAACCAACTGATACACTTTCTACAGTATGTCAAAAAAGGAAGATTTTATGTGTTGCATTTGTTTTGAAAATTAAAAATAAAAAAACTTTAAAAATAAAAATGTTTCTCTTTTAAGTAAAGTAGATTTTACTTTTAAGTAAAATAAAAGGATTTGGCTGCCTCGACTGCAGGAGAGAGGCAGTCTCACAGCTACGGGTAGGGGAAGAAAGGGATGGACGGATTTTGTTCTGCTTCGTTTTTGGCCCGTTGTGTTTTTCAGAGTTTTTCTTTTGCTTTGACTACTGTGTGTGGGTGGACCTTTGCCTTAAGGCTTAATATTTATTTTCCCTTGCTTGCTTTCTGTGCTTCATTGTCTCAAAAAATATCGCACCCCCCCCCCCCCAGTGAGTCATCGGTGACTTATTCAAATTCAGTATACGGACATATTCATATTGATTATTTTTGCGGGCGCATAAATAAGTTATCCATTGTAATGGATAACGCGCCAAACTTCGTTCTTTGAAATTTAATATTTTGGATATTAATACAGTATTTGCACGAATATGATTGTGCTTTTTGGATTTTTTATGGCTTTGAATGCAACAAGGTCTTACAAAAGAAAACAAATCTTTCCCTCTTTTAAGAAGCCTCCATTTTCACCAGAAATGCATGTGTTAGAGGAAGATAAGGATGTAGAAAGAATGAAAGTTTTCACTTTGCAGAAAAAGGAAGAGGGGAGGTAGCCGAGATAATACATAAAGGCACATTATTGTCTTCGTTGCAAGTAGTGACGGATGTACACAGCTGTTATTTTAATGTGGCTGTGCTATTTATTTATTTGTTGGTTAAATTTACACATTGCCTTTCTTCTGGAAGCTGGAGGTGGTTTACGCAGGCAGGATCGATCTACATTTTTATCCCAGTTACAACAATGTTTTGGATAGGTTTGGGTGAGAGGCAGTGATTGGCCAAAACATGTACCGTACATCCGGGGAGTTTCTTAGGGTGGATTTGAACCAGAGGTGGGTTCCTACCAGTTCGCACCTATTCGGGAGAACCGGTTCATCAAATCTACCGAATCGGTTAGAAGAGGTTCCACCAATGGACCCGGAAAGCAGGCCACACCTACAGGAGAGGTTCCAAACTTTTTTTGAAACCCACCACTGGTCCTTGGATATGATTATTCTACACTATCATGCTCATATTTATAAAACTCAGTGCCTCTGTGGAAGGTAAGGATGACTACTGCGTTTGTGGTGCAATCAGAACATTGCGTGTGTTGAAATTGTTTTAACGCAAACCAAAGATGCCTTTTAAAAAACAAGTTTACATCCTATTCTTATGCATGCCAGTGCTGTGTGTGAGGTAACTTAAGGTGGTTCTGACAAGTGTCGTCGGCATCTTCATATCCGGTCACATGGGTGGCAAGCCACTCCCACCAGTCACATGGGCAGCAAGCCACTCCCATCCGGTCACATGGGTGGCAAACCACTCCCACAAAGGAAGCCACACCCACAGAGTAGGTTAGAACAATTTTTGAAACCCACTACTGATTTGAACAAAGAGATCTTCTTGATCCTTCACCAACACCTTCGCTCTGTATCACAGCGGCTGTATTTTTTTTTTCTTTTAGGCAAGAAAAATCTCTCGTGGGATTTATTGCCTATTATTTTTCTACCCTGAGTTTTATACCATCTTCCATCTACTTAGCATTGAATGTGGCATTTGCTTCGGTTCTCCTTGATTTGTAGCATTGACTCTGCCTCTCCTCCCTCCCGCATCAAATTCATTCATAGAACAGAACAGAACAGAACATGAGGAAGGAAGGTTTAGGTTTAGTTTTATTTATATGCCGCCCTATTCCCAGCGGGACTCAGGGCGGCGCACAAACCCAAGGGGGGAAAGGGAAACACAAAAACTACAAATACAAGGCATTTAAAAATAACCAACAGCCACACAAATCGAGAGGGGAAGGGAACTCATCAACCCCAGGCCTGCCGACACAGCCAGGTTTTAACGGCTTTTCGGAAGGCCTGGAGAGAGGTGAGGGTCCGAATCTCTGCGGGGAGTTCATTCCAAAGGGCTGGAGCTGCCACAGAGAAGGCCCTCCCCCGGGTAGTAGCCAGATGGCATTGGCTGGTAGACGGAACCCGGAAGGAATGAAGAACAGAAGAAGAAAGAAGAAGAAATGATTTTATTACATTGATTTATTTGATTTTTTTTAAATGGGTTTTACTGTTTTTAGATGTGGTTTTTATATTCTGTAAGCTGCCTTGAGTCGCCATGGGGGAATAGGTGACAATATAAATTTAATAATAAATAAAAGAATGGAATGGAATGGAATAGAATAGAATAGAATAGCAGAGTTTGAAGAGATCTTGGAGGTCTTCTAGCCCAACCCCCTGCCTAGGCAGGAAACCCTACACCATTTCAGACAAATGGTTATCCAACATCTTCTTAAAGACTTCCAATGTTGGAGCATTCACAACTTCTGGAGGCAACTTCTGTTCCACTGATTAATTGTTCTCACTGTCAGGAAATTTCCTCCTTAGTTTTAAGTTGCTTCTCTCTTTGATTAGTTTCCACCCATTGCTTCTTGTCCTGCCCTCAGGTGCTTTGGAGAATAACTTGACTCCCTCTTCTTTGTGGCAGCCCTTGAGAGACTCAATTTTGATGCTTTCACCTTTGCTTCAGGATGGAACTATCTGTCCTGGAAAAAAATACCGCAATGTCTCTTAATGCTTACAATTCAAGGGTTTCTGCAGGGAGAGTAAGAAAGTTGCCAACATTGGGGTGCACCTCCCCAATGCATGCAAAAAGGAGGCAACACTTCAATAGTGGTGATCACGGACACCATGTTGACTTATTTTTCTAACCCATGGCATTCTGGGTAGGTCTCTTAGCCACGGGAGAATTCTTCTAGAATACACAGCTGTTCTCCATTCAGTTGCCTTCTTGCTCCATTACAGTCAGAAATGGGTTCCTACCAGTTCGGACCGGTTTGGCTGAACTGGTAGTAACTTGGCGGCCTGAGTCTCTGGAACCGGCAGCAGCCCCAGGCCTGCCATGCTCCCAGACCGGTTCTCTCGGCAGCGACTACAGCACCACCATCTTGTTTTTTGCCTTCTGCATGCGCAGCCCGTCCCTGAGCGAACTGGCAGTAGCGGCAGCCGGAAATCAGCCCTGATTGGTGAACCATTTTAATATGAATGAAACTCAAAATCTTCCTGTGCGACTGAGGGAAAAAGATGGAGAGTGATTAAACTGCTTGAGTTTTTGCTCTTTTAGAAATTGCAACACAGGATAATCCAGGCCAACAATGTGCGGGATGCCATTATCTCCAGATAAAGCCGCTCCTGACATCTAGTTATCAGCCAGCTGCCTTCAATATTTCAGAACCACTTCTAATCCTCCTCCAAGATTTCAGATGTTGTTTTTGGAAAATAACAACTTGAATAGCGATGAAACTTAATGATGCAAACTTTGCCTCATTTACACAATGATGTCGTGAAGTGTAGGACATCACTGACTCCCACTCTGCTTGGCACACATCCACAACTGCTGGAAAACACCACTGCGGAGAAATAAGGAATTGGAGTCTCCAGTACATAAGCAGCAAAGGCAAAAATCATTTGGGAAGACTCATGTTCTATTTCTACAGTTATAATAATACAATTAATTCAACTAAGTATTGCTTAATATCTGTTGCAAAAAAGACCTTAAGAAATTAAGAAAGAAATGGAGGGTCCAGCCAATTAAGAAGATGTGGTATTGAAAATGCAGCACTGGTTCATGAGATCCAATTTTATATTATAGTAGTAGTTCCTCTTAAGGGACGCGGTGGCTCCGTGGCTAAGATGCTGAGCTTGTCGATCAGAAAGGTCGGCAGTTTGGCGGTTCGAATCCCTAGCGCCATGTAATGGAGTGAGCTCCTGTTACTTGTCCCAGCTTCTGCCAACCTAGCAGTTTGAAAGCAGGTAAAAATGCAAGTAGGAAAATGGGGGCCACCTTTGGTGGGAAGGTAACAGCGTTCCCTGTGCTTCTGGCGTTTAGTCATGCCGGCCACATGACCATGGAGATGTCTTCGGACTGCGCTGGCTCTTCGGCTTTGAAACAGAGATGAGCACCGCCCCCTAGATTCAGGAACGACAAGCACATATGTGCGAGGGGAACCTTTACCTTTAGTAGTTCCTTCTTGGACAAAATATATTTCCCATGTCGACTTTCTATTGTTGAAAGAATGTTCTCTTCTTTTGATAGATGCTAAAAAAGAAGCACCTGTTTTTGTTTTGCTTTTAAATTCTGTCTCAATGGTTTGAAACTTCACAGAAGGACGGTAGATATGGATTTGCAAAGAAGCCAATAAAAATCCTGCAAAAGGTTGAAGAATGCCCTTTGAAGAATAAATATCTCCCTTCCTATAGAGCCGAGGTGGCGCAGTGGTTAGAGTGCAGTACTGCAGGCTACTTCAGCTGACTGCAGTTCTGCAGTTCGGCTGTTCAAATCTCACTGGCTCAAGGTTGACTCAGCCTTCCATCCTTCCGAGGTGGGTAAAATGAGGACCCGGATTGTTGGGGGCGATATGCTGACTCTGTAAACCGCTTAGAGAGGGCTGAAAGCCCTATGAAGCGGTATATAAGTCTAACTGCTATTGCTATTGCTATTGCTATTCCTATATTTATAAAATGTAGGGAGATTCAGTTGGGAGCATTAGTTTGGCAGGCGATGTGCATATAGTAGATTATATATATGAAACATTCCACATTTCTTCTTACTGTTAAGGCAGGCATGGATTGTATAGAACAGGGGTGTCAAACTTGATTTCATTGAGGGACGCATCAGCGTTGTGTTTGACCTCGAGGGGCGCATAGTAGGAGTGGTCAGCTTGATGCTACTTGTGTTGGGGGCTCCTGTTGTGGCCTGAGGGGTCTGCCTGCAAAAATGGGCTCCTGAGCTCCATTTTAGGCTGTGATGCAACAGAGGTGGTATCCAGCAGATTCTGACCAGTTCCGGAAAACTGGTAGCAGAAAAATTGAGTAGTCCGGAGAACTGGTAAATACCATCTCTGACTAGCCCCGTCCCCATCTATTCTCTGTCTCCCGAGTCCCGGCTGATCTGGAGGAAATGGGGATTTTGCAGTAACTTTCTCTTGGAGTGAGAAGGGAATGGAGATTTTACTGTATCCTTCCCCTGCCATGCCCGCCAAGCCACGCCCACCAAGCCATGCCACACCTACCAAGCCACGCCCACAGAACCGTTAGTAAAAACTTTTGAATCCCATCACTGTCCTGCAACCCTCTGCCAGCAAAAACAGAGCTCAGGAGGACCCCAAATTCTGGATCTTGAGTAGGTGTAGACTCAGGTAAAACTGACAAGCAATTTGTAAAACTGCTGGATGGTTCCCGAAAGCCCCCACAGCTGATCTACCTCTTTCTCCTCCATAGAGACTGCTGAAGGATGTCAGTTAAAGTCTTATGCGGAACTGCGGACAAGAGTGTGGCTTTAAAAGGCCCTTTTAGTCATGCGAGAAAAGAAAAAATCAGGAAGAACACTGGCTCGTAAAGTTCATGGCCTTCATTGTCTGCACATTAATGCTCCAATTATGGGAAATAAACAAGATACCATATTTTTCGGAATATAAGATACACCTTTTCCCCTCAAAAAAGAGGCTGAAAATCTGGGTGCATCTTATACACTGAATATAGCATTTTTTGCCTCCCCAAACCCCGCCTCTTCACCAAAATGGCCGTGCATAGCCTTTAGGAGGCTTTCAGAGTGGGGGGCTAGGGAGAGCATATATGAGCAAAAACAGGCTGATTTTTGCTCAAATCTGCCCCCCCCCCCAGCCCCCAGGAGCACTCTATAAGCCTCCTAAAGGCTGTCCCTACCCTTTTTTTGACAAAAAATGGGCCCATTTTCTGCTTCTTTTTTTGGGGGGGGAACCCCCCCCCAGAGCACTCTACAAGTCTCCTAAATGCTATTCATGCCCTTTTGGGGGGGAAAACGAGCCTGTTTTTGTGAAAAACGGGCTGTTTTTTGGAGGTCTGCAGAGTGCAAAAGCTTTTTTTTAATTTGCCTCTTCAAAATCTTGGTGCGTCTTATACTCTGGTGCATCTTATACTCTGAAAAATATGATAAGTGTGAATGCATTGTACGGGAAAGTAAATAAGATTTACTAGGCATAACAGAGACCTGGAGCATAACAGAGACCTGGAGGTATAGATATATAAATATAAATTTTTCAGGCACCGAACCGGTAGTAATGCCGGCAGGAACCTACCCTTGCTCTATATCTCCTTCTGAGTCCTTCTTAGCAACACTGGACAACTATGAAATGAAATTAAAAGCACGGTTATGCTCCAAATATTTTTTTTTAAAAAAAATATTCCCCACTATCTCGCTGGCAGAAAAGTTGTAAATAATATAAACGGAAACACGGTTACTCTGCCTCGCTACTGAAGATGCCAATCTAAACACACTTCAGCACACTTCTGGGTAAACAACTGAGATTTCACTCTAGGAAAAATTCCTGTCCTTTGTTCACAATACCGTCTGGAGCAGCGTTGAGTAATATTTTGCTAATAGAAGCAAAAAGCTTGTCGGTAGCATTATAAAAAAAAAAACAACCTTTTCCCAATGGAAGTTGTATTTTATGCACCACTTGTACTTGCACTGCAAGTAAGTTTAAGGGTTAGAGGGACGCGGTGGCTCAGAGGCTAAGACACTGAGCTTTCTGATCAGAAAGGTTGGAAGTTTGGCAGTTGGAATCCCTAGCGCCATGTAATGGAGTGAGCTCCTGTTACTTGTCCCAGCTTCTGCCAACCTAGCAGTTCGAAAGCATGTAAAAATGCAAGTAGAAAAATAGGAATCACCTTTGGTGGGACGTTAACAGCATTCTGTGCGTCTTCGGCGTTTAGTCATGCTGGCCACATGACCATGGAGACGTCTTCGGACAGCGCTGGCTCTTCAGCTTTGAAATGGAGATGAGAAGCGCCCCCTAGAGTGGGGAACGACTTGCATGTATGTGCAAGGGAAACCTTTACCTTTACTTTAAGTTTAAGGGTGATCCTTACATTGCATTCACCTTTGACTGACAAATTGGGGGGCAGACGCTCATATTTTCAAACTGGGGGGTGGCGGATGGGGTGGTGGATGGGTGAATTTGTAATTCAACTCTGTGTTTAGTAATAGGTGGGCTTAGAGGTTTATAAAAACCATAGGGCCCAGGCAGTATGATACTAGGGAATAGCAAATGAATGAAAGTATTTCAGCTACGTATGTTAGAAAAGATTTCTATTCATCATGCCTATTACATAGAGATGGGAAATTGCCTGATGATGCAAAGTCTTATCTCAGCTTGCTAGCCGTCTCTCCTAACCTGTATATTAGGGGGAGAGCTCAGGTTGGGGAGGGGAGGAGTTTAGGGGGCCAGGTCCACTTCTAGGTTAACATATCTCCGCTAATGGTTAGATAGGGGTGAAGAGGTCATTCTTCTATGCAGGATGGATGGTGCTTGATCATTTTGTCAGGTCAAAGGCCAGAAGGAAAAGAAGGAGAAGATGAGGAGAAGGAGGAGGAGGAAGAGAAAGAGAAAGAGAAGAGGAAAGAGAAAAAGAGGAGGAAAGAGAAGAGGAGGAAGAGGAGGAGGGAGAAGAAGAAGAGGAAGAAAAAGAAAAAGAAGGAGGAAGAAGGAAAAGAAGGAAAAGAAGAAGAAAAAGAAGAGGAGGAGGAAGAAGGAGAGGAAGAAGAGGAGGAGGAAGAAGAAAAAGAAGAAGAAGAGAAGAAAGAAGGAAAAAAGAAGAATCATCAGAAGAAGAATCATCATCATCAGAAGAGGAGGAGGAAGAAGAAAAAGAAGAAGAAGAGGAGGAGGAAGAGGAAGAAAAAGAATAAGAGGAGGAGGAAAAAGAAAAGGAGGAAGAGGAAGAAGGAAAAGAGGAGAGGAAGAAGAAGAGGAAGAGAAGAAGAAGAGGAAGAAGGAGAAGAGGAGGAGCAAGAAGAAGAGGAGGAGGAAGAGGAAGAAGCAGAGGAAGAAGAAGAAAAAGAGGAGGAGGAGGAAGAAGACGATGAGGAGGAGGAAGTAAATAGAAAAGCTAAATGCTGATGGGTTATGTTCATTTGGACATATGGAAGAAATGTGTTGTCCTCCTCCTCCTCCTCCTCCTCCTCCTCCTCCTCCTCCTCCTCCTCCTCCTCCTCCTCCTCCTCCTCCTCCTCCTCCTCCTCCTCCTCCTCCTCCTCCTCCTCCTCTCTGCAATGTTAACCAAGGGCTGTTTGTTGGCTTTAAGGCCTGGTGTGGCTTTAGGACTCCCCATGTCTGATTCAGCCCCGTTGCCCGGCCCCCTTAAAGGAATTTTATGGGGAATCCAGAGAACCTCATATTCTTTTTTTAAGAGTCTCCTGTTTTCCCCACCAGTTGTTCTACCTTTTTTTCCCCCTTACCACAGAAAATCTGTCAAGGAGGGGAAGCTCCGGCAGCTGTCGTGTCATTCGATGCTAACACCAGGAGCCCTCAGTCTGGGAAGCCACGTGGATTCCACCCAAAGAGAACAGAAGAGGTAGTTATGAATCCGGGGCCCTTGCAAGACTAAGGATGTGCTACTGAAAATAAAGTAATGAAAAAAAAAAAATTCAAATATTGACTCGAGGAAGCAATTCTTCACAATAAGTCACACATTTTGCCGTAAAGTCAACTCTGGCATATTTATTTGTTGACTTTGTAGGGATTTGGTTAGAGAGAAAGAGGGCATGAATATCTGCTTCCATTTTCTCCCCGTGTTAATGTAGTTCAGCAGAACTAAAACCAACAGGGCCACCTTCGAAAGCCTGGGATCCAGTGGGATCTGTTGCAGGGGACGTTTTTAATCCATATTTGTTCTGACAAACACAAAGAAAACCCTTCCAAAAACGTTGGTTCTGCCAATGATGGCACTAGGCAGCTGTGCCAGAAGAGGGGGAAAGATGTAAAATCTTTTGGCACTTCCTCATGAAAGCAAAGGGTGGCTCAGTGGCTAAGACGCTGAGCTCGTCGATCAGAAAGTTCGGCAGTTTGGTGGTTCGAATCCCTAGCGCTGCATAACAGAGTGAGCTCCTGTTACTTGTCCCAGCTTCTGCCAACCTAGCAGTTTGAAAGCACATAAAAATGCAAGTAGAAAAATAGGAACCACCTTTGGTGGGAAGGTATCAGCGTTCCATGCACCTTTGGCATTTAGCCATGGTGGCCACATGACCATGGAGACGTCTGCGGACAGGGCTGGCTCTTCAGCTTTGAAGCTGAGATGAGCACCGCCTCCTAGAGTCGCCGCCGTCCCCGTTCCAACCAAACCGGTTGGAATGGGGCGAGAAACCCACCCCTGGTCCAGAGGTATTTCATGAGAAGAGTCCTCTGCTCGCAACAGAGTACCTTACTTCACCAGGCTTGAAATTTTGGACCTGGACAATCTCGAACTACGCCGCCTTCGATCTGACCTAAGCGTAGTACACAAAATTGTCCGCTACAATGTCTCACCTGTCAATGACTACTTCAGCTTCAACCACAATAATACATGGGCAAACAATCGATACAAACTCAAGGTAAACCGATCCAAACTCCATTGCAGAAAATACGATTTCAGCAACAGAGTGGTCAACGCCTGGAATGCTCTACCTGATGTTGTTATATCCTCACCCCCCCTAATTTTAACCTAAGACTGCCTACTGTTGATCTCACCCCAATCCTAAGAGGTCTGTAAGGGGCGTGCATAAGCACACCAGTATGCCTACCCCCATTAATTTGTACCCATTTACTGTGTTCATATTTATCTTTATACTTATACCTGTTATCTTTCACATGTTTGACAAACGAAATAAAATAAAATAAATCAAAATGTTTCCCCACATTTAGTTGTGGGAAAAGAAAATCAGAGGGTTGCCCCCAGTTTCTTCCTCCCAAGCTGTCTTTGTCCCGGCCATTTTTAGATCTTAGCAAACACCTGGTTTCTAATCATCTGGTTTGGCTCTATAATTATTGACCAATCACCTTAGGAACCAAAAATTATACAGGCTGATGCAAAATCCAACAGGAAATCCAGCGAAAAGCCACAACAACCCAGAGCAGTGATTTATAGAACCCCATATGTTGCAAAGGCAATTTATGAGGACTGCAGGCTGGCCTTACATCATTTATTGCGGGAGGGCATATGAAGTTATTATATTTTAATTACTAACTGGACTGGAATGAAACACCTCTTAGAATTGGTCTTAGGATAGAAGATAATGAGATAGATACAATTTAAACTGAAAATCCCCAAATCAACACACTCCATAAGATGGCATTTAATCAGTTGCTCTTTCTACCCAATTATTAACTAAAAAGATTTAAGAATAAAGCTTTAAGAAAACTCTTGAGGTGTTTTCTAAAGAGATCAGAACAAACATAGTTTCTACCAACAAAATTACCTCAGTTAGATAGTTAACATTTGCAGAGGGACACAACCTTAAAAAAAAAAAGCTGGCCCATCAACACGAAATCTCCATTTTTTTTTACTTCTACATAATAATAATAATAATAATAATAATAATAATAATAATAATATATTATATAAAGCAGCCCTTGTAACTTGTGCCACTGATTCTAGGGCACTTCACTTCGACTTCCTAACATGTCATGTTCTCTTCGGATAGACTACAATAGGCTGGAACGCATCCAGGATGGCTTGTTTAGTCCAGGTTATAATTATGACAGGCTAAACAGGATACACCTTTAAGTTATGATTTAAATATGATAAATGGAGCAAACCCTCAAAGGGGTGGGTTGAAAAAAAAAGAGAGAGGGTATAATCACTCAGTTAAAGGAAACACCTGTAAAGCATTATTGTCATTAGCCAAATGGTATAGATAGAAAGCACTCGACATTCTCCCCCCCCAAAAAAAAGTTGCTGGTAATATTTGGGGTGGAAGGACAGTGAAAATATTTTCTCTGGATCCTAAACCTTCTCCAAGTCCTATTGTTTCCCAAATGCACCCACTCTTATTTCGCATAGAGGTCCCAAAAAGAGGAGAAAGCTTTCCTGCCGAAAGATGTTTTATTGCTGTGAATTTCAAGGGACGCATGGCAGCCTTGGTCTCCCCCAGGGCTCCTCAAAAGCCCATCAAACAGCCCTCACTATTTGAAGCTGCATTTGTATGTGTGTGGGGGCGGTCTATTTTGAAAATAAGGGACACAGTGGCTCGGTGGCTAAGACGCTGAGCTTGTCGATCAGAAAGGTCGGCAGTTTGACTCCCTAGAGCCGTGTAACGGAGTGAGCTCCCGTTGCTCGTCCCAGCTTCTGCCAACCTGGCAGTTCGAAAGCTACAAATTCGAAATGCAAGTAGAAAAATAGGAGCCACATTTGGTGGGGAGGTAACAGCGTTCCGTGCATCTTTGGTGTTTAGTCATGCTGGCCACATGACCACAGAGACGTCTTCGGACAGCGCTGGCTCTTTGGCGTTGAAACGGAGATGGGCACCGCCTCCTAGAGTTGGGAACGACTAGCTTGCATGTGCAAGGGGAACCTTTCCCTTTACTTATTTTGAAAAATCACTTCTTTGATTAATGTCTAAATTGAGATTCTCAGTCATGCAGGTCACAGTTGTCCCAAGGCTGCTTTTTCAAGAGGCAACTGGACTTTCTGATTTTTCTTTGGGGACATATCGCAGATTCAAATATTCTGTCCCCAGATTAATTTTAATTAGAATTATTACAACTGGAATAATCACTGCCAGTATTACCTTGGTGGTTGGATTATCTTGGAAGCTACTTAGGGGAAATTACTTAACAATTGCCTTTCTTGGCAAAGGAAATTTGGTTATAATTGTGGTCGGAAACTGAGAACTACTTCATTTAACAGATTAACAGAGTTGGAAGGGACCTTGTTGGTCATGTAGTCCACCCCCCTGCCTAAGCAGGAGACCCTACACCATTTATGACAGATGGCAGTCCAGTCTCTTCTTGAAAGCCTCCAGTGATGAAGCTCCCACAACTTCTGAAGGCAACTTCTGCTGATTGTTTTCACAGTCAGAAAATTTCTCCGTATTTCCAGGTTGAATCTCTCCTTGTTCAGTTTCCATCCATTGTTCCTTGTTCTGCCCTTCAGGTGCTTCGGAAAATAGCTTGACACCCCCCCCCCTTTCCCCTCTTATGCTGACACATGTTTAAAAAAGAATGAGCCTTTGAACACTATACTTGCAACCTCTCTTTTAACTTTTCTGGGTCCATCCCTGTAGACCAATGGTTCCCAACCTTTTTTTGGCCATGCCCCACCTATGCATTTCTAAAATCCTGATGCCCCCCCCCCCCCCGGGCATATAATTCTTACCATTCAAAAAGTGAATGCCTACTCACGCGTAGGAAGCCTAAAAGGCCATTAACTTGGTTTACACAAGATTCCAAAGAACATGGCATCCATGAAAGAGAAAAATAAAAGAACTGTGAGAAGTTATCATCCAGCCCTCTCCCAGAAAAATGAAATATCCTAGGAAATATTGAAAAGGCAGAATATTTCTCTGGATGTGAAAAGAAAGAAAGACAGAATAGCTGCCTATAGCTTCCTGCCCATCCCCACTGTTAATGGGCCATTGAGAAGGCCAAGCTAGTCCCTTTTACATAATAAAGACTTCTCCACTGCAGCCCCAGGGTGGGATGGGAATAAAGACATGATAATATTGGCCCTTTACTCAACTGACCACATGGCATCTGAGAACTCAACCAAACCCGGATTCAAAACACAGCCTAGAGAGTTGCCCCTGCATGGCCCCATGGGAGTCTGACAACCAATCAGAATACATTTCTTACACAGGAACAGGAAACAGAGAGGTGGGACTGAATAGGTCATAAAAAGCCTAGCAAACCCCTCCCTCAGCCCTTCTCTTCTTCTCCACCAACATTGAAGCATGTGATCACCTTTTCTGTTCAGGGCTCAAGCCATGTGGCCCTGTCCAACAATAAACCATCTTTCCAAGCAGCCTCCATGTCTCCAGTGTCTTCCCCCCCCCCTTGGAGCCGAACCCAGAAGGACATTTCTTTCATCCGAACAAAAGACAGTAGATTCTATGACCCCACCCTACTCTCCCATTCGGTTTGAACCTGCAGCTTAGTGGGGAAATGCTTTGGCAGTTCAGTAGGTGGTTTGATGGTTCAGTAGGTGGAGGTGAATCATGCAGGCCTGGCAAGGCCTACGCATGCATGGCCCAGCCCCAGATTGCTCTGAGACGAAAAGTCTTGCAAACCACGGCCTGGGGAAAAACAACTGTAAATCTAACAATTTCTTATTTAAACTTGGGTCCTGGTTCTGTATCCTCATTGCTGGGCTTCCCCCAGCAGCCATCCACTCTGTCTCCCCCACAGAGCAGCTTCTCCTTGCAATCACCCAGCAGCCAAGGAAAAAGAGAGAGAGAGAGAGAGACTCTGCCAGTCCCGTGGTCCTTAGTGGGAAACCCATCTGATTGAATGGCAGTTGCTCCCTCCTCCCTCCAGCTGGGATATCCTTTTCAGACCAGGCCCTAGGAAATGCACTTTAACAAAGACAACAATAGGTAAATGAAACAGCTGTTTCATCACAAATACATATAAGAACAATTAGCGGGCTTCCAAAAATCCAGTTAATAGCTCCATTTTTGAATTGTCCCCATTAAAAATCAAACTGCTTCCCTTGTGGGGCGTGGACCACACGTTGGAGACCACTGCTACAGATACACCTGGTGTTAGTCTTGGATTCATATTTTAAAGCTTGTTTTGTTTTGCAGTCGCTCACTGGAAGGACCAGGATTAAAGGAGAACAGGATATATATTATTATACCAAAGTCTTGTAAACTTATTTTGAATCCCACCCCGCAATCTTCATCTACTCAAATGGAATCATTTTCGACTCCACTCTTCTTCCTGGATATTTATGGAAAGCCTATTTTTAGCCTCTGGAAAGTGACACATGTGCAGCATCTGATGTTGTCTCTGTCGGATTTTTCCAGTGTGGCTTTCTTGATTTGGTCAGTGCAAACACCTCTCATCATCGGCTGGAGAAATGCCCCGGGCTGAGATTTCATGCGCTAGAGTGGATGTTGTCCGAAAAAAAAAAAAAAGCTATCTCTCGTTTACAAATGCAACCACATCCCAATAGCTAAGAATGATGTAAAGGGATTTCTGACTCAACCCAAACTGTGTATGTAATTATGCAATGTTTCTCTCTGGCAAACGCTGCATGTTTCAGAGACATTAAAGGGGGTAGTCATGCTTCAAGTGTGCCTTATTTTAGGAGGCATAAAAATAAAATAAAAATTGCAGACACTGAAGGAAAAAACATGCACGCTGCTTTCTTAAGGCCTCGCCCATGACTTTCCTAAGCTAAGCAAGGCTGTGGGTTTGCCCCCTTCATCTCTGTCATGTTAAACTTTAGTAACGGCCCATCTTCTCTATTAAGAAATGTATCTCTGTGCGTTTGAGATCAAAGTAAGATCTCACATGAAGAATTCTGATTGCGTGATGCTTTTAATTTCCCTCCCGCTGTTTGCTGAAACAAATATTGTGGGTTCCAATCGGGAGTGAAATTCAGCAGGTTCTGACCAGTTCTGGAGAACCGCTAGCAGAAATTTTGAATAGTTCGGAGAACCGGAAAATACCACCTCTGGCTGGACCCAGAGTAGGGAGGGAATGGAGATTTTGCAGTATCCTTCCCCGGGAGTTAGGAGGGAATTTTGCAGTATCCTTCCCCTGGAGTGGGGTGGGAATGGAGATTTTGCAATATCCTTCCCCAGGAATGGAGTGGGAATGGAGATTTTGCAGTATCCTTCCCCTGGAGTGGGGAGGGAATGGAGATTTTGCAGTATCCTTCCCCTGGAGTTGGGAGGGAATGGAGATTTTGCAGTACCCTTCCCCTGGAGTGGGGAGGGAATGGAGATTTTGCAGTATCCTTCCCCTGGAGTTGGGAGGGAATGGATATTTTGCAGTACCCTTCCCCTGGAGTGGGGAGGGAATGGAGATTTTGCAGTATCCTTCCCCTGGAGTGGGGAGGGAATGGAGATTTTGCAGTATCCTTCCCCTGGAGTGGGGAGGGAATAGAGATTTTGCAGTATCCTTCCCCTGGAGTGGGGAGGGAATGGAGATTTTACAGTATCCTTCCCCTGGAGTGGAGAGGGAATGGAGATTTTACAGTATCCTTCCCCTGGAGTGGAGAGGGAATGGAGATTTTGCAGTATCCTTCCCCTGGAGTGAGGAGGGAATGGAGATTTTGCAGTATCCTTCCCCTGGAGTGGGGAGGGAATAGAGATTTTGCAGTATCCTTCCCCTGGAGTGGGGAGGGAATGGAGATTTTACAGTATCCTTCCCCTGGAGTGGAGAGGGAATGGAGATTTTACAGTATCCTTCCCCTGGAGTGGAGAGGGAATGGAGATTTTGCAGTATCCTTCCCCTGGAGTGAGGAGGGAATGGAGATTTTGCAGTATCCTTCCCCTGGAGTGGGGAGGGAATAGAGATTTTGCAGTATCCTTCCCCTGGAGTGGGGAGGGAATGGAGATTTTACAGTATCCTTCCCCTGGAGTGGAGAGGGAATGGAGATTTTACAGTATCCTTCCCCTGGAGTGGAGAGGGAATGGAGATTTTGCAGTATCCTTCCCCTGGAGTGGAGAGGGAATGGAGATTTTACAGTATCCTTCCCCTGGAGTGGAGAGGGAATGGAGATTTTACAGTATCCTTCCCCTGGAGTGGAGAGGGAATGGAGATTTTACAGTATCCTTCCCCTGGAGTGGAGAGGGAATGGAGATTTTGCAGTATCCTTCCCCTGGAGTGAGGAGGGAATGGAGATTTTGCAGTATCCTTCCCCTGGAGTGGGGAGGGAATAGAGATTTTGCAGTATCCTTCCCCTGGAGTGGGGTGGGAATGGAGATTTTGCAATATCATTCCCCCGCCACTCCCATCAGGCCACGCCCACAGAACTGGTAGTAAAAATAATGGAATTTCACCACTGGTTCCAATGGCTGAAATTTGGCAGCTGGCATTTAGTTATCTAGAGAATAGGGCTAAACTAGAGGCTCGGCAGTATGAGACACGAGAGGTTATTGTTGGGGAATCATTAAATTTTAATTTTGTCTTCTTTTGTAGACCTGGAAAAGATGCCAAACTTGGCAACTTTAAGACTTGTGGACTTCCATCTCCCAGAATTCCCCAGCCAGCATGACATGGCTGGCTGAGGAATTCTGAGACTTGAAGTCCACAAGTCTTAAAAGTTTGCCAAATTTGAAAACACCTATTCTAGCACCATGAAGTGATTGGTTGTCACCATGATGCTGAATATGCTTGCATCCCAGTGGTTGATAAGTGATTGAGAATACCGCTGCTGATTTGCACTCCAAATTTGCTTAGACAATCAGAATGGCCAGCCCAGTTAAAAAAAAAATCTGGTATTGATCTTCCAAATTGCACAGATCTGATATTTAACAAAGCCTCTATTGGAAATCAGAATCCACTAGTTTAGAACAGGGGTCAGCAATCCACAGCTCTGGAGCCGCATGTGGCTCTTTCATCCCTCTGCTGTGGCTCCTTGTCGCCAGTCGTCACCACAATTTTGAGAGGAGCTTCTAATTAGGGGGAGAAGCACGGCACGAAAGGAGGAGACTCTATGGCAAGGGAACGGTTTTCCAGTCGGCTTCACAATTGATAGGGCTTTCGGTTAGGACAGGTAAAGGAAAAAGGATGCCATGCTAGGAGGAGACTCTATGGTGGGGGAACTGGACTTCCGGTCGGCTCCAGAATTGAATGGGGGGCTTCCAGTTAGGAGCTTTGTGGCTCTTTGAGTGTTTATGGTTGCCGATCCCCGGTTTAGAAAATTCACACTAATTTTTCAGTTGATTCTCGAATTGTTGCTAATCAGAAAAACACAGTAGTGAATTAATTGTTTTTCTTCTGACTCATAGTCTCATAAAATCAGATGAGGAGCATCTTTGATCCTCTGACAGCTTAAGGAAATATCCCTAGAAAGCTTGCCAGATATCTGCAATCAGGGAGACAATTAATTTTACGGCAGTCTTGTTCATTCGCTCCGCTTAAGCTGATTCATCTTTTTAATGAAAAGCTCAATTTCCTAATGGCCTGTATATTCTGAGGGTTTTAACACACACATACTTTTGCCATCTACACCCTCTGATTGTGAACTCAATTCAAAAGAACCCCATTCCAGCATTAATAATTCTTTAATTTCCTGTTTCCCTACTCTTTCTTACCTAACCGTATTGTACTGTACTGTGGATATTTTGGTGTTTAGCTCCAAAGAAACTGGACAATTGTGGTTGTCTGGGAGGATTGCGATGGAAGAAATGACTTCCTTTGGCTAAAATTATGAATGTTCTCCCATCCAGCTAATGACATTTGGGCAATGGATGCTAGAGGAAGATATCATTTCCTGCGGATTGGTGCTGTGAAAAGAACTGTTACCTCTACGTGTGCATGATAATTTAACAGAATAACAAAATAACAGAACCGGAAGGGACTTTTGGGGGTCTTCCAGCCCACCTGCACCAAGCAGGAGACCCTATGCCTTTCCAGACAAATGGCTATCCAACATCTTCTTAAAGACCTCTAGTGTTGGGGGATTCACAACTTCTGAAGGCAGCTTCTGTTCCACTGGTTAATTCTTTTTTTTTAATTGAGAATTTTGAAAAAAAAAACTTCTACAAATATTTACTTCTGCTACTTTACTTTACATGCCCTGGTGGGCATGCGAGTCGTTCCCCAGCTCAGCTCCACCACGCATGTGCACATACCTCCTGCCGGCCAGCTGATTTTTGGGTCTCTGCCATGCATACATGAGATCCGTGCATGCATGAAAAGGGGGGAGGTGTGCCCCCCTACAGCCTGTTTTTGGTCCCAGGAGGCTTCAGGGAGGTATGCTAGGCCCAAAACAGAGCAGGGGGGGGGGAGTGCTTGGGATCATGTACGTATGCGCAGGGGGATGGGGTGCATTGCATTATGGGTGTGGGCATGCACGCCCACGATTT
Source organism: Thamnophis sirtalis (assembly GCF_051295495.1). Taxonomy (NCBI): domain Eukaryota; kingdom Metazoa; phylum Chordata; class Lepidosauria; order Squamata; family Natricidae; genus Thamnophis; species Thamnophis sirtalis. The sequence continues at coordinate 72,212,760 of NW_028261389.1, forward strand.
TGGCACGCGAGGAGAAAAAGGGTTAGCCATCACTCTCCTAACCTTTTTCCTAGAAGGGTGTCTGTTATCTATTCAGACCTTCTGACTGTCACCTACTATGCTGAGTCCCAGGATAAGAAAGCAGATGGCTCAGGGGTCTCTGAAAATTTTTGGATGATGTCCAGGACTGGAAGTAAGTGTGGAAGTGCTTCTCATTTTTTTAGGCGACACTCCAAGCTGTCCAGAAGATGGGTAATATAAAACACTAATCACGGGACAAGGGTATCTGTGGGGTGTGGGTGGAGGGTAGTGTAAACAAAGCCTTACTCCCTTTAATGTGTGTCATGTACATGATACATGTAAGAAAGTACTGAGATTTCATCACACTGTTGTGGTCATTACCTTGCCTTTTTAAAATTCCCCTGTGGATATCACTCTCACGGGAACCCCAAAGGTTCTTTTTCAAGAGGCAACTGGACTTTCCTTCTTTCTTTTTTTCTTTGAAGACGATTTGCTTCTCATCCAAGAAGCTTCATCAGCTCTGTATCAACTCTGAATCAAACCTGTCTGAAGCCATCTTGGGCTGCTTCATAGTTGCCACGCACTATGGGGTGTGGGGGATAAGTGGGAAAATAGATAGACCGTTTTGTAGACGAAACAAAGAGCTCTCTCGTGGGAATCAAGGTCATCCCAACCGGTGGCAGGAGGAGGAGGAGCAAAAATGGTGAAGGGAGCCCGCCAACTGCTTTGATTGGACAATAGGACCTGTGACACCTGGGGAGGCAAACTTTTTGCTTTTTTAATTACATGGTAACCACAGGAAACTTTTAGAGTTGGTTTACACTGACTGTGCCAATGCGATGTGCCCAACATGCATGTTATCTGTGTAATGTCCCTGCCTTGGATTTCTGATTTCTTTGGATGTGTTACTCAGAACATTGAAGAAGCTTCTTGGGTGAGAAGCAAAACGCCTTCAAAGAAAAACCAGAAAGTCCAATTGCTTCTTGAAAAAGCACCTTTGGAACAACCGTGACCTGGATGAATGAGAATCCCCATAGAGGCTGTCATGGGATGTCATGAATCATATGGCTGGAAGGGACCTTGGAGGTTTTCTAGCCTACGGGCTGGCAACCTTAAACACTCAAAGAGCCACAAAGGTCCTAACTGGAAGCGCCCAATTCAATTCTGAAGCTAATCGTAAGTCCGGTTCCCTCACCATAGAGTCTCCTCCTAGCACGGCATCCTTTTTCCTCTGCCAACCGGAAGTCCAGTTCCTCCACCATAGAGTCTCCTCCTAGCACGGTGTTCTTTTTCCTCTACCTGTCCTAACTGAAAGCTCTATCAATTGAAGAGCCGACCAGCGACAGGGAGCTGCAGCAGAGGGATGAAAGCGCCACATGCGGCTCCAGAGCCACAGGTTGCTCTGTTCTAGCCCAAGGCGTGAGCCTCAGACCATCCTGGTCAATTCATTCTTCAGTCTATTCTTGAGAACCTCGACTGACGGAGCACTCACAACCCTGGGAGACAAGCTATCCTATCCATTAATTGCTACCACTGTCAGGAAATTTCTCCTTATTTGCATCTCTTTTCCACCTGTTCATTTCTTGTCTTGCCCTCTGGGGCTTTGGAGAATAAAGTTGATGCCCTGTTCTCCGTGACAGCCCCCCAAGGATTCGATGACAGCTATCATGCCCCTCCCCCTCTAATCCTTCTCCTCGATATATCGAAGATGTAAGATAAGAAGATATCAAAATAGTTGATTTCGTCCTGTAAACGAATTACTATAAGGACGCTTTTTGTGTTCCAACAGAGGTTTGGGTTGTTTTCAGCAGATTCCTTTGGTTAACTCCACAAGGGTTCTGTAAGATGGACGGAGATATTAGCTTACTTTAAAAGCGGCGTACCTTCAAACAACTTCACGGTGGAACTATCGTTGACTCACAGACACTGCCAGCTTTAGATGAAATCGGTAACAGTTCATTTAAATTTAAATGAATAAAAAGGCGGCGGGTAGGGGGGGACACCCTCGTAAGCTGTGACAAGCTCGCTACCCACAGGCAGTATAAGCAGGGCATTCAAGGCACAAAGCCTCTCATGTTATTTGTCTCAGATTCTCCTCCGTGTCGCTTTTCAGCCAGAGCCAAGCTAAACATCTTGCAGCTCCAAAAGCAGCAGAGCAGCACCAAACCCCTTTTGAAGCCCACCACCTGTCTCCCTTCTTCTTTTCATGTAGCGCCACCGAAAGCGGCAGCCGCTGTTTGAAACACTGAACATCTTTGCACAGCTGGAATTTTACTATTCCCGGGGAAGCGGGGGGGAGAGAAGCAAAGGCTATGCTTGCAACAAGTGCATCGGATTAATAATTACAAGAGCTCATCTGGAACAACAGGAAAACCATCTTTTATAAAAAGGAAAAAAAACACCAGATAAATACAAACAATAAGAATCAAGAACGAGCGAAGGAACAACCAAAAAAAAAAAAAAACAGTTTAACATTTGGCTGAATTACTTTTACAGTAGCGGCCCAAACTGTGGATACCTTTTGGGAAACATGTACAGTATTTTTGAGGCTTGATGGCTAATAACACCACTTTTGGGAGGGGAGTAGTACCAAGGGTGGGTTCGTGCACATGTGCATGTTGGATATGTGCTGTGCGCGGATGTGCAGTTCAATGAAAATTGAAATGTGCATGCACAGAACTCAAAAAAAGATGGCACCGGCGATGGTGGCGACTGGGGAACTGGTTCAGGGGCGTGGCCAGCCTGGGTCGCTCCCGGTTCTGTGAGCCAGCCTGGCATGCCACTACCGGTTTGGCCGAACCGGGCCTAACCAGTAGGAACCCATCTCTGAGTAGTACGATAAAATTGTACATCAATGGAAAGATAATTTAATCAAGAATGTAATGCAAAAACTTCTATGAAGGATTTGCTGTTAGAATAGCAGTTATAAAGAAGAAAAGTGAAACACGTTGAAAAAACGAGATATACAAAAATTATCACCTTATCAGTTAACACTTAGTTGGGTAACTAAGGGTACTAGGGGCAACTTAGTTGGGTAACTTGTAGCATGAATTATGGCCTTACAACATCTTCCCATGGCGTGAACCAAGTCTTTTAATTCTGCAGCTGTTATAATGTGAAATCAAGATTGGAGGATTGTTTCAATTAACTGGGTTTTACTGCTGGGTCGCTCCTGACCTATAACTTTTCATAGAATACAGATATATTGAACAAACTTTGTTGTATTACATTCCTGATTAAATTATCTTTCCATTGATATATAATTTTATGGTACTACTCCACACAAAAAGTGGTGTTATTAGCCATCAAACATCAAAAATACACTTTTCGCAAAAGGTTTCCACATTTTTTTAAGGCAAATTTTTAAACTATTTTTTCCCTTCTACAACACCTTACAGTCATTACATCAACATTGTTATGTCATCATACCTGTACATGTATATAATATTTCGCTTCTATATTTACACACCTTTATACACAATTCTATATATATATATTTATGTATATTGTTTTTTGGCTTCATTAATTTTATTCTTGTTTTGCAGCCATTTGTACCAATTGTTCCAAATTTCATAATATTCTGACTCTTCTTTATCTTTTAATTTCAGTGTTAATTTGTCCATCTCTGCACAATCCAAAGTTTTTTGTATCACTAATTCGCCCGAGGGGGTATTATTTTGTTTCCAGCATTGGGCAAATGCTATTCTAGCTGTGGTTAACAGATGTGTTAATATGTACTTACATTTCTTTGTATATTTCCCTTTGATTATTCCCAGTAGAAAGATTTCGGGTTTGTATTTTATCTGTTCTCCTGTAATTTCTTGCACCCATTTTCAAATTTTTGCCCAATATTTTTGTGTTTCCGAGCAGGTCCACCATATGTGATAATAATGAGATAATAATTGTTTCCACAATTTTTGCCACTATTGTATGCCAAAAATAGAGGCCTTAGCTTTTTTATTTTTAAATGCTTGCTAACTATGTTTGTTTGCATTTTAGAAGGATCAAAAAGGGAAGAGGCTCTATTTCTTTCTGTATTATCAATTTGGCTCCCATCAAAAGGTGGGAGATGCTTTGCTGGTCCTTAGCGTTGCCACTAAGAGGTCCTTTACCAATCTCCCTTCTCTCCATTTCTGAGAAACGGCAGTCCTATCTGAGATCACTCAACACTTGAGGTCTGATTCTACACCAATTAATGCTCGCTGAGCCAATTTAAATCAAATCTGGGAGTTTGCCAGAGAAAGAACAGCTCCTGGGGCAAATCACGGCGTTGGCAAGGAAGATTAGATCACAGTGCCCGCCGGTTTTTAAATCGCAATGATGAGAAACAGATTTTCTGATGCACGTTGAGATGGTGATAACTTCACTGGCTGTAAGGTTGAAAGATCTTGCGAGTTGGAAGAACCGAAGGCAACAACAGCTATGACAATAACAGCGTGGATTGCTTGTCGGGTTGTTTACCTGTGGTTATATTACAAAGCAGGGGATGTGGTGGCTCAGTGGGTGAGACACTGAGCTTGACAATCAGAAAGGTTGGCAGTTCGGCGGTTCGAATCCCTAGCGCCACATAACAGCGTGAGCTCCCGTTACTTGTCCCAGCTTCTGTCAACCTAGCAGTTCATGACCATGGAGACGTCTTCGGACAGTGCTGCCTCTTCAGCTTTGAAACGGAGATGAGCATCGCCCCCTAGAGTCACGAATGACGAGCACATATGTGCAAGGGGAACCTTTTACCTTTACCTTAATGTTTGAAAAAAAACACTGCTTTTCAGATTGGAATAAATGTCTTTCTATTTTTGAAACTGGATGCGGAACTTGTGAACTTGGAAACACTCCTGATTGCTCTAAGTTTCTCCAAGCGCTGTATGAGATCATGCCTTGTATCTCTGAAGGGGAATCTGCTTTCCCTGTAAGCAACATTTGATCCAGAGCACAAGTGGATCACTTGCCCAAAGGTGACAATTTATTTTATTTTATTTATTTATTAAATGACGCCCATCTCTCCTACAGGGTGACCCTGGACAGCATAATCAATCAATCAATCAATAAATAAATAAATAATAAACAAATAAATAAATAAAAATGGCACCTTTACACAGGTGATCCACTGGGTGGTGAATGACCACTCTAAAGGTACAGTTCCATGACCTTTAACCTGGAATTAAATCCAAGAGAATCTGTGCATAGAACTGAACTAATCTGTTCTGACCGAGGCTTCCCAAGAGCATGAAGCAAACTTCCTTGTCCCAACAAAAACCCCTTTTATTAATTGACTGTGAATTCTGCTCATTCGCATCCAGCAAAGTCTTTCAAGGGAGGATTTGCAGTCACAGACCTTATCTGGCTTGGAGAGCTGCCAGGCCGATATCTGCAAAACTTGGCAAGGAGTCTCGGAGGGTCACGAACCTATTAAGCAAACTAATTGTCTCCTGCAAACTCCACTCCCCTTTCGCTCCTCTTTTATTTCCTCTGGGAGGGGACATTCATCGTCCACCTGTGGCCTTACTCCCAAGTCGACCCCTGTATCTTTAGCTGTTCCCTTTGTCTGGCAACTCTGTGCATGCGCATACTGGGAACAGGCTCCAGCTGTTCCTCTGCCTCACTGATGTCTGGCTCTGATGGCAGCTGATAACTGTCAAACAGCCCTGGTCCCATCTCTGCAGGGGTGGGTTCCTGCCAGTTCTAACCTCTTCTATAGAAGAGGTTCCACAAATCTACAGTGCCGTTTAGAACCTGTTCCAGCTCCCTCCCCCTGCCCGTCCGCACATCATCAAGATGAAGAGCGAGAGGAGGAATTCTGGGAATTGAAGTCCACAAGTCTTAAAGCTGTTAAGTTTGAACACCACTGGGGTTTTTTTTTCTAAAGGGTTAGGGGTGCAAGGGTCTTGTAACTTGACAGCTTTAAGACTTGCACACTTCAATGCCAGAGTTCCTAAGCCAACATGACTGGAGGAGGAATTCTGGGAGTTGAAGTCCACAAGTCTTAAAGCTGTCAAGTTTGAACACCCCTGGGGTTTTTTTTCTAAAGGGTTAGGGGTGCAAGGGTCTTGTAACTTGACAGCTTTAAGACTTGTGTGCTTCAAATGCCAGAGTTTCTGAGCCAACATTTTGGTTGCTAAGCAAGAGTGTTGTTAAGTGAGTTTCACCACATTTCACAAGTTGGCCACGCCCACCCAGTCACATGGCTGGTAAGCCACTCCCACCCAGTCACATGGCTGCCAAGCCACTCCCACCCAGCCACATGACTGGCAAGCCGCTCCCACAAAACAGGCCACACCGACAGAAGAGGTTCTAAAAAAATTTGAAACCCACCACTGCATCTCTGCCTCCATCGCAGATCCCTCCTCAGAGCCTTCCTCAGACTCCAGGACTGGCCCATCTTCCTCCCCAACCTCCTCACTGTCTGAATCTGCTGCCAGCTCCACTCGCACTGGCGGGCCCCAACATAATCTAAAGGTCTTTCTTAACACAATTCCAAGAGCCCAAGAAGTTCGACACTAATTCATGCCCTCATGACCAGTTGTTCGCAATACTGTCATGCATTCTAAATGGGGCTGCCCTTGAAGTCTATTTGCAAGTTTCAACTGGCCCAAAACGCAGTGGCCCAGCGGTTGGCAATAACTTGCTGGCACAAGATTCCCGCGCTGTCTTCCAAGCGTGATTCAAAGAGCAGTTTTTGATGTTCATGGCCTTACATGGCTCAGCAGTCGAGAACTGCCTGTTCTAACCGGTTTTGACCCTCTTGATTTATGAGCCCTGAGAGAATCTACCTCCCAGCTCTCCCCATTTGGAGAAGTGATGTAATGGAGGCTCCCAGGCGCTATTCTTCCATGGATGCACCTGCTTCTTAGAACCACATCTCTGTCAGCCTTTCCCGGTTGACCAGGCAGGAAGCACGACCAGATGAACTAATTCTACTTTATTGTAAGGCTACATTAAAGGCAAAGGTTCCCTTCACATATATGTGCTAGTCATTCCTGACTCTAGGGGGCAGTGCTCATCTCCATTTCTAAGCTAACGAGCCAGCACTATCTGAAGGTGTCTCCATGTCATGTGGCTGACATGACTAAACATTGAAGATGCATGGAACACTGTTGCCTTCCTACCAAAGGTGGTTCCTATTTTTCTACTTGCATTTTTTTTACATGCTTTCGAACTGCTAGGTTGGCAGAAGCTGGGACAAGTAACGGGAGCTCACTCCTTTACGGGGTGCTAGGGATTCGAACCATCAAACTGCCAACCTTTCTGATCGACAAGCTCAGTATCTTAGCCACTGAGCCACCACATCCTTCAAGGCTACATTAAGGCTACATTAAGAGACTTACCATATTTTTCAGAGTATTTCCCCCCCTCAAAAAAGAGGGTGAAAATATGGGCGCATCTTATACATTGAATACAGCACTTTTGGCCTACTGAAACCCTCCCCCTTTGCAAAAATGGACACGAAGAGGGTTTGGGAGGCTTGCAAAGTGCTCCTGGGGGCTGGGGAGTGGCCAAGGTGGGCATGGCCTGGTCGTCCTCCTGCACCACAGCAGGGGCCCTGTTTTCACCTTCCCCAGGCTCTGGAGGCTTTCCTTGAGCCTCTGGGAGGGCAAAAACTGCCTCCTCAGGCTCCAGAGGCCCTCTGGAGGCTGGAAACAGACAATTTCTGCCCTTCTGGAACTCCCGGGAGGCCAGTTTTTCCCCTTCCCTGACCCTCGGTGTGGACCCTGTACTTACTTCACATCCAAAATGGGCCGCGTGGAGACTCCTGGGAGGGGAGGAGTGGGAGGGGCTTAGTGGGGTGGGTGAGGCCAGCCAGTGGTGGGATTTGGAGGTTCTCCGAACCAGCCATAATGTTAGCTACGGGTTCTCCCGAACCTGGGCGAACCTGTAGCAGTCCACCCCTGAATCTAGGAACCATTAGTTCCTCATTCCTACTAAGAAGGAAATTCTGAGAATTTAGGCCATAATCCACGCTGGCAAAATGGAACGAAAATGTTCTTCATTTTTAAACTGTTTTAGCAATACTTTGGTTTCATCTGTTTAACACACAGGAAAGATTTTTGGTTTCAGCTGGGTAAATATTTTAACTGGGATTTGTGCTCAGCTCTTCAGTTCACCAGTTTCTCTTCTGACCTACCCAACCCAATTCCCACCCCAAACAGCACCATCCAAAATCATCACAGTGGGTTTTTTCCCCCCTACTTGAGCATACTCACGGCACATGGCTCATTCAAATACGGGATACAGTGCCAGGCAATAAATTCATGACTTTGCCCGATACAGACTTCAAATGATTTATTCCTTAAAAAGGAAGTAATATTTCTCATATGTGGTAGAAAAGATCTGATTTGGCAAGGACATTTTGTACATGATGAGTCCAAGAAAGCTTCTCAGCCATGCTGGGGGTAGGGAATCAAGCCAACAGGGACCCAAGAAGGAAACGTGGTTGGCAATTTAAAATAAATAAATAAATGTGCATAAAAATGTTATAGTAGCCAGCATAAGACAATTGAAGGAAAGAAGAGAAAAAAGAAAGAAAGAAAGAAAGAAAAAGAAAAAGGGAAGAAAAAGAAGAAAGAGAAAGAAAGGAAAGAAAGAAAAGAAGGAAGAAAAGAAAGAAAAGAAGAAAGGGAAAGAAAAAAAGAAAAGAAGGAAGGAAGGAAAAGAAGAAAGAGAAAGAAGAAAAGAAAGAAAAAGAAAAGAAAGAAAAAAGAAAAGAAGGAAGGAAAAGAAGAAAGAGAAAGAAGAAAGGAAAGAAAAAGAAAAGAAAGAAAAAGAAAGACAGAAAGAAAGAGAGAGAGAAAGAAAGAAAAGTTGGAAGGAAGGAAGGAAGGAAAGAAAAAAAAGAAGAGAAAGAAAGAAGGAAAGAAAGAACGAAGAAAGAAGAAAGGAAAAAAGAAAGAAGGAAGGAAGGAGAGAAAAATGAAAAAAGGAAGATAGAAAGAAAAAGAGAAAGAAAGAAAAGAAGTAAGGAAGGAACGAAGGAAGAGAAGAAAGAGAGAGAAGGAAAGAAAGAAAAGAAAGAATGAAAGAAAAATAGAAAGAGAAAGAAGGAAGGAAAGAAAAAGAAAAGAAAGAAAAAAAGCTAGAAAGAAAGAAAAAGAGGAAGAAAGACTCTCCTCAAATACTTGCACATCAAGTATCATAGTCTAGTTTTATAGCGCAATAAAGCATGAACAGTTTTTGAAGGCTGCAATTGAACCCTGATGAGACAGAGATAAATGTCCAGCTCTGATGGGTGTGGAACATCTCAAAGAATCAGAGTTCTAGGAAGGGAAACCTCTCAGGCTCAGGTTTTGAAAACTTAACTGTGGAGCTAGAGCATCTAAAACTATTCTGGAGATTTCTTGGACAGGATCACCTGGTCTTCGTAGTTCAGGCATCCTCACCTTGCCACAAGGACACTATAATGTTGCTCACCTTGGTCTAGAGCAGCGGTTCTCAACCTGGGGGTCGCGAACACTTTGGGGGTCGAACGACCCTTTCACAGGGGTCGCCTAAGACCATCGGAAAACACATATTTTAGGGGAAAAAAAACAGAAAACATAAAATAATGTTGGTGACCCACCAGCCTCTCTGGTCCCTGCTCGGAGTCTGAACCCTGTCCAGGGTCCTCCACATCTTCCAGAGTCGACTCATAGGGCCCTTCGCTGTCGGAGTCTGTTTGCAGCTCCAACGGCTTCTGCTGGGCCAGAACACCTATCTATCAGTGGTCTTTCTGAGGCACATTTAATCTGAAATTTGGAGGGAACCTCCCCTGCTGTGTTTTAGGTTCCCGCTAAAAATCCCAATCTCTGCTTCCCTGGCGGAATGTTAATGTCCTGACAACTTCACTTTTTCCTCACCAGAAAAAAAAAGTATAGATATACTTCAGATAATTTCAGTGGTGGGTTTCTGCAGGTTCGGCCTGGTTCGGCTGAACCGGTAGTGCCAGTGGCTCCTCCCACCTGCTTCTGCACATACGCAGAAGCATCACGCGCATGCACGAGCGTGCATGTGAGCACGAGTGAAGCGGTAGTAAAATTAATTGACACCCACCACTGGATAATTTGTTGCATATTTTCTCTCCCCTCCTCTCTCTCCTCTCTTTCTCTCCTTCCCCCTCTTCTCTGTCTTTCTCTTTTTCATTCTCTCTCTCCTTTTTCCTCTCTTCTTCCCTCCCTCTCCTCTTTATCTCCCCCCTCTCTCTCTCCTCCCTCCCCCTCCCCCCTTCTCTCTCTTTCCCTTTCTCTCCTTTTTCCTCTCCCTCCCTCTCTTTCTCTCTCCTCTCTCCCTCTCCTCTCTCCACCCTCTCTTTTCCCATCCCTCCCTCTCTCCCCTTCTCTCTCTTTCCCTCTTTCTCTCCTTTTTCCTCTCTCTCCCTCCCTCTCTTTCTCTCTCCTCTCTCCCTCTCCTCTCCCCTTCTCTTGCTTTCCCTCTTTCTCTCCTTTTCCCTCTCTCTCTCTCTCCTCTCTTTCTCTCTCCTCTCTCCACCCTCTCTCTTCCCATCCCTTCCTCTCTCCCCTTCTCTCTCTTTCTCTCTTTCTCTCCTTTTTCCTCTCTCTCCCTCCCTCTCTTTCTCTCTCCTCTCTCCCTCTCCTCTCCCCTTCTCTCTCTTTCCTTCTTTCTCTCCTTTTTCCTCTCTCTCTCTCCCTCCCTCTCTTTCTCTCTCCTCTCTCCACCCTCTCTTTTCCCATCCCTCCCTCTCTCCCCTTCTCTCTCTTTCCCTCTTTCTCTCCTTTTTCCTCTCTCTCCCTCCCTCTCTTTCTCTCTCCTCTCTCCCTCTCCTCTCCCCTTCTCTCACTTCCCTCTTTCTCTCCTTTTTCCTCTCTCTCTCCCTCCCTCTCTTTCTCTCTCCTCTCTCCACCCTCTCTCTTCCCATCCCTCCCTCTCTCCCCTTCTCTCTCTTTCCCTCTTTCTTGTCCTCTCCCTCCATCCCTCCCCCCTTCTCCTTTAAAAGCCTTTCTTGGCAGCTTCCCTTACTGTAAACAGGAGGGTTTTCTTAGCTTAATTTATAGCCCTGAACCCTGGTAGCATTTTCATTCCATAGTTAATGATGTTGAAAAGTTTGGAGTTAATGGTACCATAAAACAATTAGGGTTCCATTTATTTTTTAAAGCTGCTTGTGAGAATTCCTTATCCTTTCTAGATCATTCACTTTTTTTATTTTCTCAGGCGACTAAGATCCATGGGCAATTGTGACCCATGTCGCTGGCTTTTTTTTTTTTGGCCATGTACTTAAAAGTCAGCGAACCGTCAAAGATAGGTTTGGGACACCATTTGAGGAGCAGATGCACCGCGTCAAACAAAAGCCACCGGAAGTGCAATTGATGACAAATTCTCCCCACTATGACAAAGCCCTCCACACATCTGATAAACCAGCCTGAATGCTATGGAACTTACCATGCCCCGGAATCTGTTGGCATTTCAGGGGCTCCATAAGAGAGCCATAAAAATAACCCCCAAAGCTGGCTTTACAGTTCTAATTCACTTGTTGGAGGTTTGGGGGAATAGAGACATGTGTGACTTTTTAAAACCGCATTAATACTACAGGTAGTATTGAGAGCATGAAGCAAATGAAGCATAAAGAGCCGAGGTGGCGCAGTGGTTAGAGTGCAGTACTGCAGCCACTTCAGCTGACTGTTATCTGCAGTTCAGCGGTTCAAATCTCACCGGCTCAAGGTTGACTCAGCCTTCCATCCTTCCGAGGTGGATAAAATGAGGACCCAGACTGTTGGGGCGATATGCTGACTCTGTAAACCGCTTAGAAAGCCCTATGAAGCGGTATATAAGTCTAACTGCTATTGCTATTGCTACTGCTAAACTCCTCGTCCCGACAAAAACCCCTTTTATTAATTGATTGTGAATTCTTCTCATTCACATCCAGCAAAGTCTTTCAAGGGAGGATTTACAGCCACAGACCTTCTCTGGCTTGGAAAGCTGCCAGGCCGATATCTGCAGAACCTGGCAAGGAGTCTCCGAGAATCACGAAGCAATTAAGTGAACTAATTGTCTTCTGCAAACTCCACTCCCCATTTGCTCTTTTATTTCCTCTGGGAGGGGCCATTCATTGTTTGGCCTTACTCTCAAGTCGACCCCTGTTCTTTAGCTGTTCCCTTCATCTGGCAACTCTGCACACGCGCACACTGGGAACAGGCTCCAGTTGTTCCTCTGCCTCACTGATGTCTGACTCTGAAGGCAGCTGATAACTGGCATACAACTCTGGCCCACTCTCTGCCTCCGACACAGAGCCCTCATCAGAGCCTTCCCCAGACTCCAGGACTGGTCCATGTTCCTGTCCAACCTCCTCATTGTCCGAATCTGCTGCCAGCTCAGCTGACCATTAGCGGGCCACAAAAGTTCTTGACTTGCAACAAATTCATCTAGTGACTGTTCGAAGTGACAGCAGCGCTGGAAAAAATGACTTAAAACTGGTTCTTGCACTTATGACTGCTGCGACATCCCTACAGCTCCACGATCACAATTTGGACATTTGTTAATTGGTATACCGGTAATTATGATGGTTGCAGCATCCTGGGGTCATGTGATTCCCCATTTATGAACTTCTCAGCTGGTTTCTGACAGGCGAAATCATTGGGGGAGCCGGATTCACTTAACAATCATATGGGTCACTTAACAATTGCAGTGATCTGCTTAACAACAGTGGCACAAAGGATGTAAACTCATTTAACAACTGCCTTGGTGCGCTTATGGTCCAAAGTCAAGGACTTCTTACTCTCTCTACTGTTATCCTAGCAGACCAGCATCCAGTTTTGGTCACACCACTATAAAAAAGATGTTGAGACTCTAGAAAGAGTGCAGAGAAAAGCAACTAGGATGATGAAGGGACTGGAGGCTAAAACATACGATGGATGGTTGCAGGAACTGGGCATGGCTAGTCTAGTGAAGAGAAGGACCAGGGGAGACATGATAGCAGTCTTCCAATATTTGAGGGGTTACCACAGAGAGGAGGGGGGTCAAACTATTCTCCAAAGCACCTGAAGGCCAGACAAGGAACAATGGATGGAAACTGAACAAGGAGAAATTCAACCTGGAAATAAGGAGAAAATTTGTGACAGTGAGAACAATCAACCAGTGGAACAGAAATTGCCTTCAGAAGTTGTGGGAACTTCATCAGTGGAAGCTGTCAAGAAGAGACTGGACTGCCATCTGTCAGAAATGGTGCGGGGGTCCCCTGCTTGGATGTGGGGTTGGACTAGATGACCTACAAGGTCCCTTCCAACTCTTAATCTGTTTGTCTGACCTCTAACCTGAGACTTGTGCTCAAGGCCCATCTAGTAGGAGGTGGTGAATTACCCTGGGAACATGGCTGCAATGGAAGAGATTTATATCTGCAACTTTATGTTTGAGGGGGAAAACTTGAGAAGCCTTATAAGATACATGAGAAGGTGATGCAACATAATTTGTTTACATTTTACATATACATTATATGGAATCGAGTGTTGGTAGCTGCCCAGGATTATATTGTATAACATGGAAGCAAGCAAGCAAACAGATAAATATTAATATAAACCTATTTACGTAAATACAGGTTTCTATTGTGTAAGATTGTTAATATATCAATCAATCAATCAATCAAATATAAATGCCTCTAGGGAAGCCACTTTGGGCTAATGGTGAAGGCCCTAGGCTAGAAAACAAGAGACTGTGAGTTAAAGTCCTGCCTTAGACATGAAAGCCGGCTGGATGACTTTGGGCCAGTCCCTCTCTCTCAGTCCATCCCACCTCACAGGGTTGTTGTGGGGAAAATAGGAGGAAGAAGGTGTGCTGGATATGTTTGCCGCAAATTATTTACAAAAATAATAATGGTGGAATATAAAGGTAAAGATTCCCCTCATACATAGGTGCTAGTTGTTCCCGACTCTAGGGGGCGGTGCTCATCTGTGTTTCAAAGCCGAAGAGCCAGCGCTGTCCAAAGACGTCTCCGTGGTCATGTGGCCGGCATGACTAAACACCGAAGGCGCATGGAACGCTGTTACCTTCCCACCAAAGGTGGTCCCTATTTTTCTACTTGCATTTTTTTACGTGCATTCGAACTGCTAGGTTGGCAGAAGCTGGGACAAGTAACGGGAGCTCACTCCGTTAAGCAGTGCTAGGGATTTGAACCACTGAACTGCCGACCTTCTGATCGACAAGCTCAGCGTCTTAGCTACTGAGCCACCGCATCCCTTTGGATGGCGGGATATAAATAGATATAAATAAATAAGCAACTAGTATGTTTATCATTTCCTCTAAAGCAGTGTTTCTCAACCTTGGCGACTTTAAGTCCTGTGGACTTCAACTCCCAGAATTCCCCAGCCAGCACAGCTGGCTGGGGAATTCTGGGAGTTGAAGTCCACAGGACTTAAAGTCGCCAAGGTTGAGAAACACTGCTCTAAAGGGATTGTAATTTTCACTGTTTCAGCAGTTACTTCTTGGGTGGGGAAATGTTCCTTCAAATTACTTATGAGGGAGGTGCCCTTGGTCAGCTCGCTGTGGCTACTCTGACGTCAAGTGGAATTACTGTGAAAATAAGTTGTCCCTTTTCTCTCCTTCCGGCTCCAATTTTGATGAGAAATGTATTTTAGGCTGAGCGAAGAAGGCCAATTGCAGTGGGCAGAAAGCAGAAGGCTTTTGATTGGTGGAGAAGAATTTCATTTAGCTCCCACTGGCGTCCTGACTTATACGGGCAAATTTTATTTCCATTTCAGAATCCTGTGACGGCCAAAATCACAACCATCCTCTCAGCCAAGAGGATAAACAAGGATCACCACACCCAAAAGGGGTTCCTGTGGCTCCCTCCCTTGTAAATATCTCACCTATGAAAACTGTCAATCTGCCCCTTCCCCTCCCCCCAGTTTTTGATTCTTCCAGCAGAGATAGATCCGTAAGACTATCTACCTTCTTATACGATGTCTATGATCACTCATCTCTATGGACATTGACTGTACATAATATCCATGAACATAATATCTATGAGCGATTGCAGGAACTGGGCATGTCTAGTTTAATGAAAAGAAGGACTAGGGGAGACATGATAGCAGTCTTCCAATATCTCAGGGTCTGCCACAAAGAAGAGGGAGTCAAACTATTCTCCAAGGCACCTGAGTGTAGAACAAGAAGCAATGATGGAAACTAATCAAGGAGAGAAGCAACTTAGAACTGAGGAGAACTTTCCTGACAGTTAGAACAATTAATCAGTGGAACAGAAGTTGCCTCCAGAAGTTGTGAATGTTCCAACACTGGAAGTCTTTAAGAAGATGTTGGATAGCCATTTGTCTGAAGTGGTGTAGGGTTTCCTGCCTAAGAAGGGGGTTGGACTAGAAGACCTCCAAGGTTCCTTCCAACTCTGTTATTCTATTCTATTCTATTCTATTCTATTCTATTCTATTCTATTCTATTCTATTCTATTCTATTCTATTCTATTCTAGAATAGCCGAGGTGGCGCAGTGGTGAAATGCAGCACTGCAGGCTACTTCAGCTGACTGCAGTTCTGCAGTTCGGCGGTTCAAATCTCACCGGCTCAGGGTTGACTCAGCCTTCCATCCTTCCGAGGTGGGTAAAATGAGGACCCAGATTGTTGTTGGGGGCAATATGCTGACTCTGTAAACCGCTTAGAGAGGGCTGAAAGCCCTATGAAGCGGTATATAAGTCTAACTGCTATTGCTATTGCTATTGCTATTGCTATTGCTATTGCTATTGCTATTGCTATTCTATTCTATTCTATTCTATTCTATTCTATTCTATTCTATTCTATTCTATTCTATTCTATTCTATTCTACTCTACTCTATTTTATCTAGAAGCTTGATGAAATGACATTGACTTCCAAAGGACTTTTCTTCCTAAGCCTAAGCCTAAGCATATAAGAGAGAATATCAGAATAACAGAGTTAGAAGGGATATTGGAGTTCGACCCCCTGCTCAAGCAGGAGACCCTATACCACTGATGGCTAACCTTTTCTGGTTGGAGTGCCCAAAGCATGCTTGTGCCCAAACCCCCAAAATGCAATGTGCGCACCTATGCATGCACATGTGACCTCCCGTACATGTCCCGCCCCCTGTGCATGCATAGCGCAACCCACACACACACACGCCCCCGCGGATGCTCGGCAGAGACCTGTAAACCAGCTGGCTGGCGGGAAGCGCATGCATTTACACGGCGGAGCTGAACTGGGGTGATGGCTCGCATGGCATCAGAGGGGGCACACAGTGCCCCCTTTGGCACGCATGTCATAGGTTCTCCCTCAAGGCCCTGTACCATTTAGCAATAGCAGTTAGACTTATATAAAGCTTCATAGGGCTTTCAGCCCTCTCTAAGCGGTTTACAGAGTCCAGCCTATCGCCCCCCACAGTCTGGGTCCTCATTTCACCCACCTCGGAAGGATGGAAGGCTGAGTCAACCTTGAGCCGGTGAGATTTGAACCGCCGAACTGCAGATAGCAGTCAGCTGAAGTGGCCTGCAGTACTGCACCCTAACCACTGCGCCACCTCGGCTCTCATTTCAGACAGACAGCTGTCCAATCCCTCCTTGAAAACCTCTAGCAATGGAGCACGTGCAATTCCTGGAGACAGGGCATTCTACTGATTGATTATTCTTCAAAGACTCTTGCTAGCAGATTCTGAACCACCCCTTAGACCAGTGGTTCTCAACCTGTGGGCCGGGACCCCTTTGGGGGTCGAACGACCCTTTCACAGGGGTTCGTCTAAGACCATGGGAAAACACATATTTTCGAAAAATACAGAAAACATAAAATAATTTTATGGTCGGGGATCACCACAACATGAGGAACTGTATTAAAGTGTTAGGAAGGTTAAGACCCACTGCCTTAGACGTTGAGTAAAAGCTAACATGCCTTCTGGTGAATTGTGATTGATTGATTGATTTTGATTGATTTATTATATTTGTATGCCGCCCTTTTCCCCCTGAAGGGGACTCAGGGCGGCTCACAATTCAAATCAGGGAAGGGGGTACAGACAAAAAATAAAACAAAACATAAATGCATAATTTAAAAAACACACAACAGTCATACCATTCGAGACGGGGGCAACAGCTCTTTAGCCCCAGGCCTGTCAGAACAGCCAGGTTTTAAGGGCTTTGCGGAAGGCCTGGAGGGTGGCGAGGGTTCGAATCTCCACGGGGAGTTCGTTCCAGAGGGTCAGAGCAGCCACAGAGAAGGCTCTCCTCCGGGTAGTCGCCAGTCGACACTGGCCGGCGGATGGGATTCGGAGGAGGCCTAATCTGTGGGATCTAATCGGTCTAGTGGAGGTGATGTCACGTACAAATGATACAAGTGATGTAATTTTTGTGGCGACTGACACAAACTATATAATCCCAGTTATTTGTACGGCAATGACATGATAGGATGCTTGCCTCCCTGGTAAACCATTCCCCCCCCCCTCCCAAAAAATCTCTGCTTATTCCTGTTGAAATCGCTTTTAAGATTTAAAATAAGGCTCCGGGTAACCGTAGGTTGATTGCAAATTGCTCTCCGGAGTAGGAGAAGGTGGGTGAATTTAGCTTACTCATATCATACATATCTTAAATCGCTTGGCCGCCGAAGTTAGTTGGGGTGTTTATTTTTTAATGAAAACTATAAATTATTTTGTAAATGGAAATCAATACAATTATGAGGGCATTAAAAGAGATGGCTATGTACTTGGAAATAAGAAACACCCTCCGGTCCAAAAGTATGATAATTTCACTCTAATTTGCTGTGGGAATGTTATTTAAGTCTACTTTGTGCAGTAACCGATTCCTGAAGAAAAACATTCCCAGGGCTTTTTAGGTGTGCAAAGTGTGATATTATCATGCACTTTACTAACCCCACCCAGACTCTGACAAGACACAACAAGATTCCACCCTGGGAAAATTCTGATGCAAGGCAGAGGGTGCATTAAAACCCTTTCGCTGCAGAAAGATTTCGCCTGGGAAAATCTTGATTCTGCTCCCAGGGATAAGTGTGCTGGGGATAAATATAGTTTAATTTTCTTGCAAGGGAACATGAAAGATTCTACGAGGGCTTCGGGATTTCGCAATCCGACGAGGTGCTTCCAAACAAAAGAAGCCACAAAACTGTTGCCTCTCACTACAAAAAACTTTCCCATTTTTTTCATCCCTTCTGCTTGATAGTTTCCATGAAAAAACAACCCCCTTTTTCAGCTTTAAAGGTAAAGTTCAGTTCAGTTCAGTTTATTACATTTATATGCCGCCCTTTTCCCCCGAAGGGGACTCAGGGCGGCTCACAACTCAACCAGGGAAGGGGAATACAGACAAAAAATAATAATAAAAAAAAACAAAGCATAACAATGCATAATTTAAAAACATACAATAGTCATTCCATTCGAGACGGGGGCAACAGCTCTTTAGCCCCAGGCCTGTCGGAACAGCCAGGTTTTAAGGCCTTGCGGAAGGCCTGGAGTGTGGTGAGGGTTCGAATCTCCACGGGGAGTTCGTTCCAGAGGGTCGGAGCAGCCACAGAGAAGTCGCCAGTCGACACTGGCCGGCGGATGGAATTCGGAGGAGGCCTAATCTGTGGGATCTGATCGGTCTAGTGGAGGTAATTGGCAGCAGGCGGTCTCTCAAGTACCCAGGTTCAATACCATGAAGGGCTTTATAAGTGACGACTAGCTGGTTCCCCTCCCATATATGTGCTAGTCGTTCCCGACTCTAGGAGGTGGTGCTCATCTCCGTTTCAAAGCCGAGGAGCCAGCGCTGTCCAACAACATCTCTGTGGTCATGTGGCTGGCATGACTAAATGCCGAAGGTGCATGGAACTTTGCTACCTTCCCACCAAAGGTGGTTCCTATTTTTCTACTTGCTTTTTCTACGTGCTTTTGAACTGCTAGGTGGGCAGAAGCTGGGACAAGTAATGGGAGGTCACTCTGTTATGCGGTG